>NC_092086.1:64736965-65036965 GCF_045679555.1 Salvelinus alpinus | reverse complement strand
GCCCTTCTTCTTCACAGCAAATGTATGTCTGTGGCCTGAAACGATAGTGACTGAGTCAGAGCTTCGGGGCCCAGACCCCTTCATTGCTCTCCTCGAGATGTAGAGCAGTCTGCTGCTCATCCGTTCCTCCAGGAGGTGTCAGAGCAGATGATAACAGAGCAGAGCAGGCAGCTGGTGTCCTGGGATCCTCCTGGTTCACACTGACTGCAGACATCAGAGCGATAGCCTGACCTAGACATATACAGTTGAAGTCGGAAGTTTACATACACCTTAGCCAAATACATTTAAACTCAGTATTTCACAATTCCTGACATTTAATCCTAGTAAAAATTCCCTGTCTTAGGATCAGCACTTTATTTTAAGAATGTGAAATGTCAGAATAATAGTAGAGAGAATTATTTATTTCAGATTTGAATTCTTTCATCACATTCCCAGTGGGTCAGAAGTTTACATAAACTCAATTAGTATTCGGTAGCATTGCCTTTAAATTGTTTAACTTGGGTCAAACGTTTCAGGTAGCCTTCCACAAGCTTCCCACAATAAGTTGGGTGAATTTTGGCCCATTCCTCCTGACAGAACTGGTGTAACTGGTTTGTAGGCCTCCTTGCTTGCACACGTCTTTTCAGTTCTGCCCACAAATTTTCTATAGGATTGAGGTCAGGGCTTTGTGATGGCCACTCCAGTACCTTGACTTTGTTGTCCTTAAGCCATTTTGCCACAACGTTGGAAGTATGCTTGGGGTCATTGTCCATTTGGAAGACCCATTTGCGACCAAGCTTTAAACTTCCTGACTGATGTATTGAGATGTTGCTTCAATATATCCACATAATTTTCCTTCTCATGATGCCATCTATTGTGCACCAGTCCCTCCTGCAGCAAAGCACCCCCACAACATGATGCTGCCACCCCCGTGCTTCACGGTTGGGATGGTGTTCTTCGCCATACAAGCCTCCCCGTTTTTCCTCCAAACATAACGATGGTCATTATGGCCAAACAGTTCTATTTTTGCTTCATCAGACCAGAGGACATTTCTCTAAAAAGTACGATCTTTGTCCCCATGTGGAGTTGCAAACCGTAGTCTGGCTTTTTTATGGCGGTTTTGGAGCAGTGGCTTCTTCCTTGCTGAGCAGCCTTTCAGGTTATGTCAATATATGACTCGTTTTACTGTGGATATAGATACTTTTGTACCTGTTTGCTCCAGCTCCTTCACAAGGTCCTTTGCTGTTGTTCGGGGATATCCTCTAGGAGACAGAAGGCATCTCCTTCCTGAGCAGTATGACAGCTGCGTGATCCCATGGTGTTTATACTTGCGTACTATTGTTTGTACAGATGAACGTGGTACCTTCAGGCTTTTGAAAATTGCTCCCAAGGATGAACCAGACTTGTTGAGGTCTACCATTTTTTTCCGGAGGTCTTGGCTGATTTCTTTTGATGTCAAGCAAAGAGGCACTGAGTTTGAAGGTAGGCCTTGAAATACATCCACAGGTACACCTCCAATTGACTCCAATGATGTCACTTAGCCTATCAGAAGCTTCTAAAGCCATAACATCATTTTCTGGAATTTTCCAAGCTGTTTAAAGGCACAGTCAACGTAGTGTATGTAAACTTCTGACCCACTGGAATTGTGAAACAGTGAATTATAAGTGAAATAATCTGTCTGTAAACAATTGTTGGAAAAATGACTTGTGTCATGCACAAAGTAGATGTCCTAATCGACTTACCAAAACTATATTTTGTTAACAAGAAATTTGTGGAGTGGTTGAAAAACGAGTTCTAATGACTCCAACCTAAGTGTATGTAAACTTCCGACTTCAACTGTACATGACACCCAGCTAGCGGTCTGGCCGTCTGTCTCCCTGCTAGGAGAATGTACACATGAGAAGTCTCTTTCATGAGCATGCCCTAAATAGCTAGGCCTCCTTTCGGCACCAGTGTCAGACAGCAGGGATGGAGGGGGGGATGGGCTGCTGGGTGGTTCAGGTGTAACTCAGAATCATGTCTGGCATATAATATCACAAGACTTTGTAGTTCCAGCTGAGATCCATCCACTCATTGTAGATCAGAGCCCGTATCAATAAAGCCTCTCAGAGTAGGAGTGCTGATCTAGGATCAGGTCCCCACCTGTTAATAGTCTTGTTCATTATGATCTAAACTTAAAAAAAAAAAATGCACTCCTACTCTGAGACGCTTTGTGGATACAGGCCCAAGACTGGCGTGTCTAAAATAAATGCACAGTAGCGGCAAACTGACACTGGAACACTGTCAACTGACCCTCTCATAACCAAACATGTAACCCATATCTCAAACTGATCACATCGCCCGTATTATGTTCATGAACTAGCAGTCAGAAATGTTGATAGCTACTGTAGTAATAGAAGTATGTTGACAAGACAAAGGAGGCCTGAATCTATGAACCTGGCAGTCGGACAGCAATGCCAGAGGAGTGCTGATAGGGAGAGATTCTATATTGACTGAACCCTGGTGATTGATTTTCCTTTGTGTGTGAGAGGCCGAGAGAGCAGAGAGAGAGAGGGAGAGAGACCTGTTTGTGAGATTCCTCCCTCCCTGCCTGCCTGTCTGCCAGTGATTGCAATGTACTAGAGGGGTGTGTTTTCCCCTGCTCTCTCAGGAGACATTGACCGCAGGCCTCAGGAATCCACAGCTGCAGCTCCACAGCACCGCATTAAAGCAGCCAGCCAGCCCAGCTAATCTACCTCTAATCTGGATAGGGGGGGGGGTGGATACACAAGGCTAATTTACACCAACCCAGTGACACCCGGTCTGAGACAAAATGGCAGACGATTGGCGGGGGAGATAAGGATGTCTCAGTGTATTATGGAGCGACCGGGGGCCGTGAGAGAGAATGGGCTCAGGAGAGGAGAGGTCTACAATAACTCAGGCCAAATCCATGTTCTGATGAGGCAGCACTCTTGTACTTTGTACTGTGGGTAACTTTGCTGAGAGATTCCCAGACACCATCTAACAGCTTCAACCATGTCATGTCACTGGTCATATAACCGGACATATAGAACAGGCAAAGTGGGGGCAGTGTTTTTCCACCTCATGAAGGGGCGTGTGTGTTTATTAGGGCTGGGCGATATGGTCTAAAAATCAAAGTTTTCTAATTTATGAGCAATTCACAATACAGTGCATTCGGAAAGTGTTCAGACCACTTTACTATTTAAGCATTTTGTTACATTAGACGTATCCCCCCAAATCCTCAATCTACACACAATACCCCATTATGACAAAGCAAAAAGAGGTTTTTCAGAAATGTTTGCAAATGTATTAAAAAATAAAGAGGAATATCACATTTACATAAGTATTCAGACCCTTTACTCAGTACTTTGTTGAATGACCTTTGGCAAAGATTACAGCCTCGAGTCTTCTTGGGTATGCTTAGCACACCTGTATTTTGGGAGTACTCCCATTCTTCTCTGCAGATCCTCTCAAGCTCTGTCAGGTTGGATGGGGAGCATCGCTGCACAGCTATTTTCAGGTCTCTCCAGAGATGTTCAACCGGGTTCAAGTCCGGGCTCTGGCTGGGCCACTCAAGGACATTCAGAGACTTGTCCTGAAGCCACTCCTGCACTGTCTTGACTGTGTGATTAGGGTTGTTGTCCTGTTGGAAGGTGAACCTTCACCCCAGTCTGAAGTCTTGAGCAGGTTTTTAAAATCAAGGATCTCTCTGTACTTTGCCTTGATCCTGACAGTGCCTGCCGCTGAAAAACATACCCACAGCATGATACTGCCACCACCCTGTTTCACAGTAGGGATGGTGCCAGGTTTTCTCCAGACGTGACACTTGGCATTCAGGCCAAAGAGTTCAATCTTGGTTTCATCAGACCAGAGAATCTTGTTTCTCATAGTCAGAGTTTTTAGGTGCCTTTTGGCAAACTCCAAGCGGGCTGCCATGTGCCTTTTACTGAGGAGTGGCTTCTGTCTGGCCACTCTACCATAAAGGCCTGATTGGTGGAGTGCTGCAGAGATGGTTGTCCTTCTGGAAGGTTCTCCCATCTCCACAGAGGAGCTCTGGAGCTATGTCAGTGTGACCTTCAGGTTCTTGGTCATCTCCCTGACCAAAGCCCTTCTCCCCCGATTGCTCAGTTTGGACGGGTGGCCAGCTCTAAGAAGAGTCTTGGTGGTTCCAAACTTCTTCCATTTAAGAATGATGGCCACTGTGTTCTTGGGGACCTTCACTGCTGCAGAATTTTTTTTGTACCCTTCCCCAGATCTGTGCCTTGACACAATCCTGTCTTGGAGCTCAACGGACAATTCCTTCGACCTCATGGCTTGGTTTTTGCTCTAACATGCACTGTCAACTGTGGGACCTTATATAGACAGGTGTGTGCCTTTCCAAATCATGTCCAATCAATTTGATTTACCACAGGTGGACTCCAATCAAGTTGTAGAAACATCACAAGGATGATCAATGGAAACAGGATGGACCTGAGCTCATTTTCAATTCACATAGCAAAGGGTCTGAATACTTACAGTGCCAGTCAAAAGTTTGGACACATCTACTCATTCAAGGGTTTTTCTTTATTTTTAAATATTTTCAAAATTGTAAAATAATAGTGAAGACATCAACACTATAAAATAACATATATGGGATCATGTACAGTAGTAACCAAATGTGTTAAACAAATCAAACCATATTTTATATTTGAGATTCTTCAAAGAAGCCACCCTTTGCCTTGACAGCTTTGCACACTCTTGGCATTTGGTCAACCAACTTCACCTGGAATGCTTTTCCAATAGTCTTGAAGGAGTTCCCACATATGCTGTTCCCACAAACGGACAATAAAAATTAAAAACTTTATTCTTGAGACAGGCATTCTCTTTCTCCTCTCTATCCCTCTCTCCTTCCCTTTCTCTCTGGGCTCTGTGTTGGTGCATGGACTTAAAAGGTGAGCTCACCCTGTCTGCCGCTGTACAGATCAAACCACTCTCCCCTGCTGTCTCGATGGCTCAGATTCAAACCACTCCCAGAGCAGCGCCAAGGCAGGCACCACACAAACCTTTTAGCAGTGTGTTTGGTGAGAGACCAAAAAGATGAGTAGAGGGTGGGGAACCTGACTTCAAAGCAGAAGTCAAAGAGAAGGAGAGCAGGCTAATATGGACAAACACTAGGCTGACCTTAACCTTGATGGCTCATTCCATCTATTCTACAGTGTCTCAGCCTGCCGGCCAGCCTCTGGCTCTTTGCTGCAGTGTAACTTCAGAGCAGGACAGTTGGACTATCTTCATAGAGCTAATTGATTCTGTTCAACAGCCGGCTTCACAATCAGCAAGGCTGCAGGGGGACGAATGGATGTTTTGGTCTGTCTGTCTGTGTGTCTGGGCGGGATTAAAGAGACTATGTAATATTCCTCTCCACAGACCACAGACTGACAGCTTCAGCTGGTAGGGAAGTATATAGAAGCGGGGGCCTGCTGCCTCGCAAGCAGAGAAATTGGATGACAAAACTGACTTAAGCAAAACAGAGATGGAGACAACGTAATGGTGTGACGAGATAAGAGATAGAGAAAGGAAGGCCTCAAAAAGACTCAGGAAAGCCAACCGGCATACCACCCAGCCAGCTTTCCTCTGAAGTTAAACAGGATTGGGTCTGATCGAGAGACCACCCGTGAAGATACAGTAAGGTTGGAGAACAAGTAGGGGACGCTCTTTCCTCTGCTCTAAGGAGAGTCCAATGCCCCAGGGTAGTGACCGGGACCCTGCAGAGTCCTTAGGATGAGATGTTAAACCGAGGTCCTGTGGCCCCAAAGATCCCACGGCATTTCTCTCTCCAAAATGGACACCACGAATCAGCCAGGTGGGTTAAGCCGTCAGCATGCTTCAGCTAGCCGTACAAGTGTGCTTACATACTCCCTGAAAGGACCTTCACTTGAAAAACGAGAGAAAAAAGCAGCAATAGTACTGTTTGTCCATTTTGAGAAGCCATAGCCAGTATACACTTCCTCAAAATAGTCAGAAAAGTATGACACGGGTGGTGTGCAGAAAAAGAGGGCTGTGTGTGTGTGTGTGTGTTGAATCATCGTGACAGACGTAGAACAGATAGAGGGCTAGAGCTGATAGATGTGTCATGTCTGCTGTAGAGAGATGGCGTGTGTGTTTCATACTGTGAGGCAGTGTTATGCTGTAACAGTGAGGGGACAGTTGAAAGAGGGCAGGGGTCTATGGAATGTGTGACGTATCGTGTGGCAGTGTTACGATACAGGCTAACAAAGAGAGTGGGCAGAGACAGAGCTGATAAAGGAGTAGATATGTTTGGTGTGTGTCGTACCGTGTGGCAATGTTATGCTGGCCCCGTCGATGATGGCCTGGGCCAGTTCATGGTCGTTGCTCTCGAAGGCCTGGGCGGCGGCCCTGAGTGCGTCCCAGATCTCCTTGCGGCCCTCGAAGGCAGGCGCAGTGTCCCAGAACTCATCCCGCTTACTGCGCAGCTGGCCGTCCGTCATTGGATAGTCACTCTTCCATTTGGGCTTCTCTCTCTTCAAGGCCTGGTTACGCCCAAGAGCCACTGAGAAAGAAAGAGTTCTAAATTTGTTTGTGTATTCATTTCTTATGTACAGTTGAAGTCGGAAGTTTACATACACCTTAGCCAAATACATTTAAACTCAGTTTTTCACAATTTCTGACATTTAATTCTAGTAAAAATTCCCTGTCTTAGGTCAGTTAGGATCACCACTTTATTTTAAGAATGTGAAATGATTTATTTCAGCCGTTCTTTCATCACATTCCCAGTGGGTCAGAAGTTTACATACACTCAATTAGTATTTGGTAGCATTGCCTTTAAATTGTTTAACTTGGGTCAAACGTTTCAGGTAGCCTTCCACAAGCTTCCCACAATAAGTTGGGTGAATTTTGGCCCATTCCTTCTGACAGAGCTGGTGTAACTGAGTCACGTTTGTAGGCCTCCTACAAAAAAAAAAAAAAAAAGCATAAGCTTTTCAGTTCTGCCCACAAATGTTCTATAGGATTGAGGTCAGGGCTTTGTGATGGCCACTCCAGTACCTTGACTTTGTTGTCCTTAAGCCATTTTGCCACAACTTTGGAAGTATGCTTGGGGTCATTGTCCATTTGGAAGACCCATTTGCGACCAAGCTTTAAACTTCCTGACTGATGTATTGAGATGTTGCTTCAATATATCCACATCATTTTCCTTCTCATGATGCCATCTATTGTGTGAAGTGCACCAGTCCCTCCTGCAGCAAAGCACCCTCACAACATGATGCTGCCACCCCCGTGCTTCACGGTTGGGATGGTGTTCCTCGGCTTGCAAGCCTCCCCCGTTTTCCTCCAAACATAACGATGGTCATTATGGCCAAACAGTTCTATTTTTGTTTCATCAGACCAGAGGACATTTCTCCAAAAAGTATGATCTTTGTCCCCGTGTGCAGTTGCAAACCGTAGTCTGGCTTTTTTATGGCGGTTTTGGAGCAGTGGCTTCTTCCTTGCTGAGCAGCCTTTCAGGTTATGTCGATATAGGACTCGTTTTACTGTGGATATAGCTACTTCACCCCGTTTCCTCCAGCATCTTCATAAGGTCCTTTGCTGTTGTTCTGGGATTGATTTGCACTTTTCGAGAACGCGTCTCCTTCCTGAGCTGCGTGGTCCAATGGTGTTTATACTTGCGTACTATTGTTTGTACATCTGAACGTGGTACCTTCAGGCGTTTGGAATATGCTCCCAAGGATGAACCAGACTTGTGGAGGTCTACAATTTTTTTCTGAGGTCTTCGCTGATTTCTTTTGATTTTCCCATGATGTCAAGCAAAGAGGCAAAATACCTCCACAGGTACACCTCCAATTGACTCTAATGATGTCAATTAGCCTATCAGAAGCTTCTAAAGCCATGACATCATTTTCTGGAATTTCTCAAGCTGTTTAAAGGCTCAGTCAACTTGATGTATGTAAACTTCTGACCCAATAGAATTGTGATACAATGAATTATAAATGAAATAATGTCTGTAAACAATTGTTGGAAAATAAAAGATCCCAGAAACGTTCGATACGCACAAAAAGCGTATTTCTCTCAAATGTTTTTGCACAAATTTGTTCACATCCCTGTTAGTATTTCTCCTTTGCCAAGATAATCCATCCACCTGACAGTTGTGGGATATTATGAAGTTTATTAAACAGCATAATCATTACACAGGTGCACCTTGTGCCGAGGACAATAAAAGGCCACTAAAATGTGCAGTTTTGTCACACAACACAATGCCACAGATCTCAAGTTGAGGGAGCGTGCAATTGGCATGCTGACTGCAATAATTTCTACCAGCGCTGTTGCCAGAGAATTTAAATGTTAATTTCTCTACCATAAGCCGCCTCCAACGTCATTTTAGAGAATTTGGCTGTACGTCAAACCGGCCTCACAATCGCAGACCATATGTATGGCGTCGTGTGAGTGAGCGGTTTGCTGATGTAAACTTTGTGAACAGAGTGCCCCATGGTGGTGTTGGGGTTATGGTATGGGCAGGCATAAACTACAGACAACGAACACAACTGCATTATATCGATAGCAATTTGAACGCACTGAGATACCATGAGGCCATCATGAGGCCCACTGTCGTGCCATTCATCCACCGCCATCGGGGCGGCAGGTAGCCTAATAGATAGAGCGTTTGGCCAGTAACCGAAAGGTTGCTGGATAGAATCCCAGGGCGGACAAGGTAAAAATCTGTCGTTCTGCCCCTGAACAAGGCAGTTAACCCACTGTTCCCCGGTAGGCCGTCATTGTAAATAAGAATTTGTTCTTAACCGGAATTGCCTAGTTAAATAAAGGTTACGTACATTTTTTTTAAAAGCACCTCATGTTTCAGCATGATAATACACAGCCCCATGTCGCAAAGATCTGTACACAATTCCTGGAAAACAAAACTGTCCCAGATCATCCATGGCCTGCATGTCATCCATTGAGCATGTTTGCGATGCTCTGGATCGACGTGTACGACAGCGTGTTCTAGTTTTAGCCAATATCCAGCAACTTCGCGCAGCCATTGAAGAGGAGTGGGACAACATTCCACTGGCCACAATCAACAGCCTGATGAACTCTATGAGAAGGAGATGTGTCGCGCTGCATGAGGCAAATGGTGGTCTCACCAGATACTCACTGGTTTTTTGATCCACACCCCTACCTTTTTTGGTATCTGCGAAATCCATAGATTAGGGTCTAATGAATTTCTCAATTGACCGATTTCCTTATATAAACTGTAACTCAGTGAAATCTTTGAAATTGTTGCATGTTGCGTTTATATTTTTGTTCAGTATAGATACTCAATGTCCTTTAGGCTATAGGGAAATTCTACTTCCACCATTAAAATATAAAAACCGAACAGGTTCTCGGGAGGAATGATCATATGGTATTACCAGGTCCTTTCACTGAGCCAAATCAAAAAGGGAAACACCCACATTTGGTTAAAACTCAAATGCACAATCCTTAGTGACAATGATTTCTATATAGATGCAGTGTATGCTTCTCCCTCAGATTCCTCTTACTATGATGATCATGTCCAAAGAGAGAACAACCTGTTTCAAGCTGAGGGAAATGTGCTTTTGTGTAGATATTTGAATACTAAAACCGGTTCTGAACTTGAATGTGTAGACCCTGAGGGTTATAGACATATATTTGGACATCCCTCCATATACCCGTCCCATCACTAGTAATAGAAATGGCCCAGACCAGGTAGTGAACAAAAATGGAAAGGAGTTGGTGCATCTACAGTATGTCGAGCCTTAGTCACGTATTTTATTATCATAAGGGGAAAATGGATCTTTATCAAATAGAATACGTCACCAACCACAGGATAGAGACGTTCCGAGTATTTTGAGAAATCTGAAAGAGATTGAAGACCCCATTGATGGAAACCAGTTCTGAATGAAATGGAATAGTCTAAATGGAAAACAGAGGAATGACCTCGCCATTCAAAATGGCAACATTTGGAAGATTCATTTTGAAAGTCTCTATGGAATAATACCATCAGACGACCCCAAAAATATGCAAGAAAATCTCAGCTCCTTTGAACACACAATGAAAAACATCCAGAACACAATTGAACACCAAATTACACAGGCTGAATGGTCAAAGAAAATACAAAGCATGTGGTCCTGACAGCATCAGGAATGGAATGCTTAAACACAGTACTACTGAGCTGCAGGATGCCTTATTAAAACTATTCAACCTGGTGTTGGAGTGGCTGCTTCCCTGATATTTGGAACCAGGGGCTCGTAACCCACATGTATTTAAAAAAAGGTGACAAACTAGACCCTAATAACTATAGGATAATATGTTTCACTAGTAACACGGGGAAACTGTTCTGCTGTACTCTCAATAACCAAATACAGACCTTCCTTACACAACATAGTGCTCTCAGCAAACAAATTATTGGCTTTCTACCCAAACACAGAACAGACCACACACACAAAGCATGTTCAGAGAGGAAAAGAATTTGCATGTTTTGTTGATTTTAAGAATCTAGAATCGGCTTCCTATTTCGCAACAACGCCTCCTTCACTCATGCTGCTAAACATACCCTCGTAAAACTGACTATCCTACCGATACTTGACTTTGGCTATGTCATTTAAAAAATAGCCTCCAACACTCTACTCAGCAAATTCGATGTAGTCTATCACAGTGCCATCTGTTTTGTCACCGAAGCCCCATATACTACCCACCACTGCGACCTGTATGCTCTCGTTGGCTGGCCCTCGCTTCATATTAGTCGCCAAACCCACTGGCTCCAGGTCATCTATAAGTCTTTGCTAGGTAAAGCCCCGCCTTATCTCAGCTCACTGGTCACTATAGCAACACCCACCCATAGCACGCACTCCAGCAGGTATATTTCACTGGTCATCCCCAAAGCCAACTTCTCCTTTGGCCGCCTTTCCTTCCAGTTCTCTGCTGCCAATGACTGGAACGAATTGCAAAGATCACTTAAGCTGGAGTCTTATATCTCCCTCACTATCTTTAAGCATCAGCTTTCAGAGCAGCTTACCGATCACTGCACCTGTACACAGCCCATCTGTAATTAGCCCACCCAACTACCTGCACTGTAATTACTTCGCCACTATGGCCTATATATTGCATTACCTCCCTAATCTCCCTAAACTACATTTGCACACACTGTATATAGATTGTTCTATTGTGTTATTGACTGTACGTTTGCTTATCCCCTGTGTAACTCTGTTGTTGTTTTTGTCGCACTGCTTTGCTTCATCTTGGCCAGGTCGCAGTTGTAAATGAGAACTTGTTCTCAACTGGCCTACCTGGTTAAATAAAGGTGAAATCAAATGTAAAAATTGTAAAAAGAGAATACAAATTGGCAGAATAGTTCTACTGTCAGATATACAAAACAGAGACAGCTCCTGACCAATCACAGGCTCACTGAGCACCAATTGGCTATAGATTAAAAAAAGGGAGACACAAAATGACATGGCTACCCAAAGAGGAGCGTCTCTGTGGTCACTGCACGACGGGGGAGGTAGAGACAGAGATGCACTTTTCCTCTACTGTGAGAAATACTCCCAAATAAGATCATGTTTTTTCTAGAAAATATCTCAAACCAATTCCCAACTGTGCATTTACTAATGACAATAAGCCGGGAATTATTCTGGGTGAGGTAGAAACCGCAAATATTACTTCCAGATATGTATATGATTGCCAGAGCCTGAGGGACATCCCATGAGCATCAATTCACTCCAGTATTTACATTTTATATAACTTACAAGTAATACATAGTGTAACCATCATCCATGTACAGTTTATTTATTTGTTAGCCATTCTTTTTTATAATCTTATTTTTTATTTAATTTAATGTATCAATAGAAGACTACACAGTACAACAGCAGTAGTGTTGTACCTGTATACATGATTATATACAGTGGGGAGAACAAGTATTTGATACACTGCCGATTTTGCAGGTTTTCCTACTTACAAAGCATGTAGAGGTCTGTAATTTTTATCATAGGTACACTTCAACTGTGAGAGACGGAATCTAAAACAAAAATCCAGAAAATCACATTGTATGATTTTTAAATAATTAATTTGCATTTTATTGCATGACATAAGTATTTGATCACCTACCAACCAGTAAGAATTCCGGCTCTCACAGACCTGTTAGTTTTTCTTTAAGAAGCCCTCCTGTTCTCCACTCATTACCTGTATTAACTGCACCTGTTTGAACTCGTTACCTGTATAAAAGACACCTGTCCACACACTCAATCAAACAGATTCCAACCTCTCCACAATGGCCAAGACCAGAGAGCTGTGTAAGGACATCAGGAATAAAATTGTAGACCTGCACAAGGCTGGGATGGGCTACAGGACAATAGGCAAGCAGCTTGGTGAGAAGGAAACAACTGTTGGCGCAATTATTAGAAAATGGAAGAAGTTCAAGATGACGGTCAATCACCCTCGGTCTGGGGCTCCATGCAAGATTTCACCTCGTGGGGCATCAATGATCATGAGGAAGGTGAGGGATCAGCCCAGAACTACATAGCAGGACCTGGTCAATGACCTGAAGAGAGCTGGGACCACAGTCTCAAAGAAAACCATTAGTAACACACTACGCCGTCATGGATTAAAATCCTGCAGCGCACGCAAGGTCCCCCTGCTTAAGCCAGTGCATGTCCAGGCCTGTCTGAAGTTTGCCAATGACCATCTGGATGATCCAGAGGAGGAATGGGAGAAGGTCATGTGGTCTGATGAGACAAAAATAGAGCTTTTTGGTCTAACTCCACTCGCCGTGTTTGGAGGAAGAAGAAGTATGAGTACAACCCCAAGAACACCATCCCAACCGTGAAGCATGGAGGTGGAAACATCATTCTTTGGGGATGCTTTTCTGCAAAGGGGACAGGACGACTGCACCGTATTGAGGGGAGGATGGATGGGGCCATGTATCGCGAGATCTTGGCCAACAACCTCCTTCCCTCAGTAAGAGCATTGAAGATGGGTCGTGGCTGGGTCTTCCAGCATGACAACGACACAAAGCACACAGCCATGGCAACTAAGGAGTGGCTCCGTAAGAAGCATCTCAAGGTCCTGGAGTGGCCTAGCCAGTCTCCAGACCTGAACCCAATAGAAAATCTTTGGAGGGAGCTGAAACTCCGTATTGCCCAGCGACAGCCCCGAAACCTGAAGGATCTGGAGAAGATCTGTAGGGAGGAGTGGGCCAAAATCCCTGCTGCAGTGTGTGCAAACCTAGTCAAGAACTACAGGAAACGTATGATCTCTGTAATTGCAAACAAAGGTTTCTGTACCAAATATTAAGTTCTGCTTTTCTGATGTATCAAATACTTATGTCATGCAATAAAATGCAAATTAATTACTTAAAAATCATACAATGTGATTTTCTGGATTTTTGTTTTAGATTCCGTCTCTCATAGTTGAAGTGTACCTATGATAAAAATTACAGACCTCTACATGCTTTGTAAGTAGGAAAACCTGCAAAATCGGCAGTGTATCAAATACTTGTTCTCCCCACTGTATGTACTATTATTACTACTACTGAAAGGAACTGTATTTCATTAACTTCATTGCATTGTAGTGTATTTACTGAAATGCTGTACCACTATTTTGCTTTGGCAATATCTACAAATTGTATTTCGTGCCAATAAAGCAATGTGAATTTTAACACTTGAATTTGAGAAAGGGAGAGAAAGAAAAAGAGCAAAAGAAAAGGTGAGAGAAAAAGAGAGAGCGAGAGAAAGACAGAAATGGTAATAACAATAAAATGGTAGCAACAATTGGACATCATAACGTTTTGGAAACATTCAGTATAGCAATTGCAGCCTATTTACAACTTTGCCTGTTCTACAATTTTGCTTAAATTCCACTGAGGTCAGCTAAAGCACGATTTAATGGTTTATAAAAACGACTATTTATATCCATAATAACTTGGCTATCATGTTGCTGAAGTAGGCATCTGGTGCACATAAAGTGAGTGGGCTACTGTGTTGCACAACTCCTGCCTGGCTGTTTGCATTCATGTAAAGCTGTGTGAGAGAGAACAAAGAGGGTAGAGGCAGACAGAGACCCTCCCTCCCCTCCCTCCTGTTTTGGAGACTGACTGAACTTAAATCATTCCATCCCTCCCCTCCCCCCCAGTCTGCTCTGCCTGTTGGTCTGAAGTCTCTGAGGTTAGAGCTGGGAGACGCACACACGCATGCGCTCATACACACACGCACGCTCACACACACGCGCGCTCACCTGCCGGTGTGTCAACAGTCAGAGCCCACAGCTCAGCCCCTGCAACATGTTCATGCATGGAGGCACACTGTAGACACAGAGCTCCATCCCAACAGTCATGAGCCATGTCTTCCTATAGGGGGGTACAGGGAATAGCCAGCCCTGAGTAGGCTCTATACCAGTAGATCACCCTTAAGCACTGTGCTATCAGCAGACCCACACACTGGCTGAGCCTGAGCCCTCGTCAAACATGGAACCCGTGAGAGCCCTGGGGGTGAATAAGGTGGCAGGTAGCCTACCGGTTAGAGAGTCCAGCCAGAAACCGGAGGGTTGCCAGTTCAATCCTGGGTCTGACCGGAAAAATATGACGGGAAGTGAGCTGGCAACCGGAGGCTTGTGGCAGCCCCCTGCTCCAACCTCTCCTACCTGTATATGTGTCTTTTAGAGGGGTTGGGATAAAGCGGAAGTAACATTTTGGTTGGACCTTGTGTACAATTGACGAATAAATTGAACTTCATCTTAAAAACGGATGGTTTTAGGCCTGTTCCACGGACAGACAGGGCTGCCATCCAAGCCAAGATCTTCGGCAGCCTTACATCAGCGGGCTGCCGCGCCTGACCCGCCCCAGAGCCTGTGGAAAATGGAGGGGAGGCCGGGAGAGGAAGGTATACTGGGGGAAAACATCTGTCTGCTATTATTCAACACATCGGCTCTGGGACTGACAAACAATAGCTAGAGCCCTGCGCTGACACAGAGAGACAGAGAGAGAGCCTTGCTCTTCTTGGGTGCTGCTGCTGGTTCCAGCCACATGTACCAACAGCACATCGTCTCCCTCACAGCACAGCAGACATGTGTTCCATAACCGTTGCCATGGGCCCCCAGCCACAGACAGAGGCAGGCTGATGGGAGTTGTTTAACGGGGACTTAGCTTATGGCATTATCTGAGAGCAGCCTCCATAGGTTTAGTTGGCTCAAAAACACACAGCCTCTGAGGTTAGAGCTGGGAGACAGTCGTCTGCGCACACACCCCACACACACTTTGCTGTGCTAATAGGGATACCCACCAACTCTCCTCAGTCTGAACACAGTTTGCAGCGTTCCCAGTGAGAGTGAGTGAGAGACAGAGACACCGGGTCATACATTGTCAGGCCACCTCACATGCTGTGCATCAATAATTCAGCCATAGGCGATGAATCAGTGCACCTTTCTGCCCTTACTCCTAGTTGACACAGAAACAACGAGTCTATACATTGACAGAGAGACAGAGGACAGCAACACAATTAGACCCAACCAAATCATGAGAAAACAACAATATAATTACTTGACACATTAGAAATAATTTACACAAAAAAAACAAAGCAATCTATAATGCTATTTGGCCCTAAACAGAGAGTACACAGTGGCAGAACACCTGACCACTGTGACTCAACCAAAATTAAGCAAAGCTTTGACTATGTACAGACTCTGTGAGCATAGCCTTGCTATTGAGAGGCCATCGTAGCCAGACCTGGCAGGCTGTGTGCACGCTGCCCACAAAATTAGGTGGAAACTGATCTGCACTTCCTAACCTCCTGCCAAATGTATGACCATATTAGAGACACATATTTCCCTCAGATTACACAGACCCACAAGGAATTTGAAAACAAGTCCAATTTTGATAAACTCCCATATTTATTGGGTGAAATACCAGTGTGCCATCACAGCAGCAAGATTTGTGACCTGTTGCTACAAGGGCAACGAGTGAAAAACCCCATTGTAAATACAACCCATATTTATGTTATTTATTTTCCCTTTTGTACTTTAACTATTTGCACATCATTACAACACTGTATATAGACATAATGACACTTCGAATGTCTCTTTACTGCAAATGTTTTATTGTTTATTTCACTTTGGTTTATAATCCATGGTTTATAATCCAATGCAAGGAGTCTTATGGCTTGGGGGTAGAAGCTGGTAAGAAGCCTTTTGGACTGCAGAGAGAACAGTCCATGACTAGCGTGGCTGAAGTCTAACAATTTATAGGGCCTTCCCCTGACACCATCTGGTGTAGAGGTCCTGGATGGCAGGAAGCTTGGCCCCGGTGATGTACTGGGCAGTACGCACTACCCTCTGTAGTATCCTGCGGTCGGAGGCCGAGCAGTTGCCATACCAGGCAGTGATGCAACCAGTCAGGATGCTCAATTGTGCAGCTGTAGAACCTTTTGAGGATCTGAGGACACATGCCAAATCTGTTCAGTCTCCTGAGGGGGAACAGGCGTTGTCGTGCCCTCTTCACAACTGTCTTGGTGTGTTTGGACCATGATAGTTTGTTGGCGATGTGGATACCAAGGAACTTGAAACTCTCAACCTGCTCCACTTACAGCCCTGTCAATGAGACTGAGGGTGTGCTCAGCCCTACTTTTCCCGCAGTCCATGATTCTCTCCTTTGTCTTGATCTCGTTGAGGGAGAGGTTGTCATCCTCCCTATAGGCTGTCTCAACGTTGTCGGTGATCAGGCCTACCACTGTTGTGTCATCGGAAAACTTAATGATGGTGTTGGAGTCGTGCTTGGCCACGCAGTCATGGGTGAACAGGGAGTACAGGAGGGGACTGAGAACGCACCCGAGGGGCCCCCGTGTTGATTATCAGCATGGCAGATGTGTTGTTACCTACCCTTACCACCTGGGGGCGGCCTGTCAGGAAGACCAGGATCCAGTTACAGAGGGAGGTGTTTAGTCCCAGGGTCCTTAGCTTAGTGATGAGCTTTGCGGGCACTATGGTGTTGAACGCTGAGCTCTAGTCAATGAATAGCATTCTCACGTAGGTGTTCCTTTTGTCAAGGTGGGAAAGGGCAGTGTGGAGTGCAATAGAGATAGCATCATCTGTGGATGTTGGGGCGGTATGCAAATTGGAGTGGGTCTAGGGTTTCTGGGATAATGGTGGTCCCGATGGTCTGACAGAGTTCTAGAGTTCCTATGTGGAGATGGAAGAAACCTCCAGAAGGACAACCATCTCTGCAGTACTCCACCAAATCAGGCCTTTATGGTAGATTGGCCAGACGGAAGCAACTGCTCAGTAAAAAGGCACATGAAATCCCACTTGGAGTTTGCCAAAAAGGCACCTAAACACTCTTAGACCATGAGAAACAAGATTGAACTCTTTGGCCTTTTTGGATTTTGCCAACCATCACATCTGGAAGAAACTTGGCACCATCCCTACTGTGAAGCATGGTGGTGGCAGCATCATGCTGTGGGGACGTTTTTCAACGGCAGGGACTGGGAGAATAGTCAGGACTGAGGGAAAGATGACCAAAACAAAGTGCTGAGAGATCCTCGATGAAAACCTGCTCCAGAGCGCTCAGGACCTCAGACTGGGGTGAAGATTCACCCTCCAACAGGACAATGACCCTGAACAGACAGCCAAGACAATTCAGAAGTGGCTTTGTGACAAGTCTCTAAAATGTCCTTGAATGACCCAGACAGACCCGGACAAACATTTCTGGAGAGACCTGAAAATAGCTGTGCAGCGACGCTGGGAAGAATGGGAGAAACTCTCCAAATACAGGTCTGCCAAGTACCAAGTAAAGGGTCTGAATAATATGCGATTTCAGTTTGTTTTTAAATACATTTGCAAAAATAGATTGATGACGAAAAAAAACGATTTGATCAATTTTAGAATAAGGCTGTAACCTAACAAAATGTGGAAAAAGTTAAGGCGCTGTCTATGGTGTACTGCATGATGACGTAGTGCACATAAAAATACCTTGAGGTTAAATTCTATGTACCTAACAAAATAAAAGTTATATTTCCATTGCATTTTCAACTCTACATTCACAATAAATGTTGCGTTATATAGCGAGTTCTCCCACTCTGGTATTGGCACGTGCGCTGTCGCTAACAGCACTATAACACGATAAGATTATTATTATGGACAAAAGAGCGAGATTCTTTTTATTTGACAAATGGCAGCAAAGAATCAATTATCATGTCACCAGAATAAGACCCTCAATATTTATTGGAAATCAAGCTCATCACCTTGCACATTCACCACCCTGTGAAGTTCATCATCATTTATTTCATGTGTAGACTAATAGTCCTAAACTGCATGCTTTCCCGACAAGTTGTAGTTGGAGGACCACACACACAGCGTGACTCCAAGTATACTTCGATATGATGGTTATTTTGTCAATATTTGTACAATAAAAGCATTTCCACCGACATCTCGCATAATACTTTGAGCCCGTTTTGTCTATTTATTTTTTTCACCTTTATTTAACCAGGTAGGCTAGTTGAGAACAAGTTCTCATTTACAACTGCGACCTGGCCAAGATAAAGCATAGCAGTGTGAACAGACAACAACACAGAGTTACACATGGAGTAAACAATAAACAAGTCAATAACATAGTAGAAAAAAAAAAAAAAGAAAAAAAAAAAAAAGAGAATCTATATACAATGTGTGCAAAAGGCATGAGGAGGTAGGCAATAAATAGGCCATAGGAGCGAATAATTACAATTTAGCAGATTAACACTGGGGTGATAAATCATCAGATGATCATGTGCAAGTAGAGATACTGGTGTGCAAAAGAGCAGAAAAGTAAATAAATAAAAACAGTAAGGGGATGAGGTAGGTAAATTGGGTGGGCTGTTTACAGATGGACTATGTACAGCTGCAGCGATTGGTTAGCTGCTCAGATAGCAGCTGTTTAAAGTTGGTGAGGGAAATAAGTCTCCAACTTCAGCGATTTTTGCAATTCGTTCCAGTCACAGGCAGCAGAGAACTGTAAGGAAAGGCGGCCAAATTAGGTGTTGGCTTTTGGGATGATCAGTGAGATATACCTGCTGGAGCGCGTGCTACGGGTGGGTGTTGATATCGTGACTAGTGAACTGAGATAAGGCGGCGCTTTACCTAGCATGGACTTATAGATGACCTGGAGCCAGTGGGTCTGGCGACGAATATGTAGCGAGGGCCAGCCGACTAGAGCATACAGGTCGCAGTGGTGGGTGGTATAAGGTGTTATAGTAACAAAACGGATGGCACTATGATAAACTGCACCTAGTTTGCTGAGTAGAGTATTGGAAGCTATTTTGTAGATGACATCGCCGAAGTCGAGGATCGGTAGGATAGTCAGTTTTACTAGGGTAAGTTTGCAGGCGTGAGTGAAGGAGGCTTTGTTGCGAAATAGAAAGCCGATTCTTGATTTGATTTTGGATTGGAGATGTTTAATATGAGTCTGGAAGGAGAGTTTACAGTCTAGCCAGACACCTAAGTATTTATAGATGTCCACATATTCTAGGTCGGAACCCTCCAGGGTGGTGAAGCTAGTCGGGCAGGTGGGTGCAGGCAGCGAACGGTTGAAAAGCATGCATTTGGTTTTACTAGCGTTTAAGAGCAGTTGGAAGCCACGGAAGGAGTGTTGTATGGCATTGAAGCTCGTTTGGAGGTTAGATAGCACAGTGTCCAAGGAAGGGCCAGAAGTATACAGAATGGTGTCGTCTGCGTAGAGGTGGATCAGGGAATCGCCCGCAGCAAGAGCAACATCATTGATATATACAGAGAAAAGAGTCGGCCCGAGAATTAAACCCTGTGGTACCCCCATAGAGACTGCCAGAGGACCGGACAACATGCCCTCCGATTTGACACACTGAACTCTGTCTGCAAAGTAGGACCTCAGACTGGGGCGAAGGTTCACCTTCCAACAGGACAATGACCCTAAGCATACAGCCAAGAAAATGCAGGAGTGCCTTTGGGACAAGTCTCTGAAAGTCCTTGAGTGGCCCAGCCAGAGCCCCTGACCTGAAAATAGCTGTACAGCGACGCTCCCCATCCAACCTGACAGAGCTTGAGAGGATCTGCAGAGAAGAATGGGAGAAACTCCCCAAACACAGATGTGCCAAGCTTGTAGAGTCTAATTGCTGCCAAAGGTGCTTCAACAAAGTACTGAGTACTTCCGGCGCCGACCGAGATGGCCGCCTCGCTTCGCGTTCCTTGGAAAATATGCAGTATTTTGTTTCATTCCCAAACCAGAAACCGTGGATTGACGGCAGCATTCGCATGAAACTGAAAGCGCGAACCACTGCTTTTAACCAGGGCAAGGTGACCGGAAACATGACCGAATACAAACAGTGTAGCTATTCTCTCCGCAAGGCAATCAAACAAGCTAAGTCCCAGTAGAGACAAAATAGAGTCGCAATTCAACAGCTCAGACACAAGAGGTATGTGGCAGGGTCTACAGTCAATCACGGATTACAAAAAGAAAACCAGCCCCGTCGCGGACCAGGATGTCTTGCTCCCAGACAGGCTAAATAACTTTTTTGCTCGCTTTGAGGACAATACAGTGCCACTGACACGGCCCGCTACCAAAACCTGCGGGCTCTCCTTCACTGCAGCCGAGGTGAGTAAAACATTTAAACGTGTTAACCCTCGCAAGGCTGCAGGCCCAGACGGCATTCCCAGCCGCGTCCTCAGAGCATGCGCAGACCAGCTGGCTGGTGTGTTTACGGACATATTCAATCAATCCTTATCCCAGTCTGCTGTTCCCACATGCTTCAAGAGGGCCACCATTGTTCCTGTTCCCAAGAAATCTAAGGTAACTGAGCTAAATGACTACCGCCCCGTAGCACTCACTTCCGTCATCATGAAGTGCTTTGAGAGACTAGTCAAGGACCATATCACCTCCACCCTACCGGACACCCTAGACCCACTCGAATTTGCTTACCGACCCAATAGGTCCACAGACGACGCAATCGCAACCACACTGCACACTGCCCTAACCCATCTGGACAAGAGGAATACCTATGTGAGAATGCTGTTCATCGACTACAGCTCAGCATTTAACACCATAGTACCCTCCAAACTCGTCATCAAGCTCGAGACCCTGGGTCTCGACCCCGCCCTGTGCAACTGGGTCCTGGACTACCTGACGGGCCGCCCCCAGGTGGTGAGGGTAGGTAACAACATCTCCACCCCGCTGATCCTCAACACTGGGGCCCCACAAGGGTGCGTTCTGAGCCCTCTCCTGTACTCCCTGTTCACCCACGACTGCGTGGCCATGCACGCCTCCAACTCAATCATCAAGTTTGCGGATGACACTACAGTGGTAGGCTTGATTACCAACAACGACGAGACGGCCTACAGGGAGGAGGTGAGGGCCCTCGGAGTGTGGTGTCAGGAAAATAACCTCACACTCAACGTCAACAAAACAAAGGAGATGATTGTGGACTTCAGGAAACAGCAGAGGGAGCACCCCCCTATCCACATCGACGGGTCAGTAGTGGAGAAGGTGGAAAGTTTTAAGTTCCTCGGTGTACACATCACGGACAAACTGAATTGGTCCACCCACACAGACAGCGTTGTGAAGAAGGCGCAGCAGCGCCTCTTCAACCTCAGGAGGCTGAAGAAATTCGGCTTGTCACCAAAAGCACTCACAAACTTCTACAGATGCACAATCGAGAGCATCCTGTCGGGCTGTATCACCGCCTGGTACGGCAACTGCTCCGCCCACAACCGTAAGGCTCTCCAGAGGGTAGTGAGGTCTGCAGAACGCATCACCGGGGGCAAACTACCTGCCCTCCAGGACACCTACACCACCCGATGTCACAGGAAGGCCATAAAGATCATCAAGGACAACAACCACCCAAGCCACTGCCTGTTCACCCCGCTATCATCCAGAAGGCGAGGTCAGTACAGGTGCATCAAAGCAGGGACCGAGAGACTGAAAAACAGCTTCTATCTCAAGGCCATCAGACTGTTAAACAGCCACCACTAACATTTAGCGGCCGCTGCCAACATACTGACTCAACTCCAGCCACTTTAATAATGGGAATTGATGGAAATTATGTAAAAATGTACCACTAGCCACTTTAAACAATGCCACTTAATATAATGTTTACATACCCTACATTACTCATCTCATATGTATATGTATATACTGTACTCTATATCATCTACTGCATCTTGCCATCTTTATGTAATACATGTATCACTAGCCACTTTAAACAATGCCACTTAATATAATGTTTACATACCCTACATTACTCATCTCATATGTATATGTATATACTGTACTCTATACCATCTACTGCATCTTGCCTATGCCGTTCTGTACCATCACTCATTCATATATCTTTATGTACATATTCTTTATCCCTTTACACTTGTGGGTATAAGGTAGTAGTTGTGGAATTGTTAGGTTAGATTACTTGTTGGTTATTACTGCATTGTCGGAACTAGAAGCACAAGCATTTCGCTACACTCACATTAACATCTGCTAACCATGTGTATGTGACAAATAAAATTTGATTTGATTTGACAAATAAAATTTGATTTGAGTGAAGGGTCTGAATACTTATGTAAATGTGATATTTCAGTACATTTTTTATAAAATGTGCAAACATTTCTAAAAACCTGTTTTTGCTTTGTCATTATGAGGTGGTGTGTAGATTGATGAGGGGGAAATAAAAATGTAATCCATTTTAGAACAAGGCAGTAATATAACAAAATGTGGAAAAAGGGGTCCAAATACTTTTTGAATGCACTGTATGCTATGCGCAGCACTTCGTTCAATTTATCGAATCAGGTATTGATTTCTTACTCAAACCGCGAGTAACACCTGTCAAACTCAGACATTTCTCTCAAAAAACACAGATGTCGAATTACACGGGACAAGTATTATCAGAAGACCTTGGAGTAAGCAAAAAAAAAGTAGGTTATTCTGGCTGGAATTGTTAATCTCCTGCCATGTAAACATGACTGACATGGCAGATTCGGACGGGACTAAAATTACAGATGTGGTGTTTTGTGCTCGTTCACATAATTACATTACCCAAACTCCCCCAGTAAAACAGATGCCATCCGAATAGGGCTCATGATTTTATACATAACAAAGATTGAAAAAAATGACGTTTTCACCAACAGGTTTGAGGGGCAGGTATTTTTTACATTTATGAATCACTAAATCACATTATTATTTATTTAATCTCCAGAAATGACTGTCAAAGCAACAAAATAACTAGGGCTTCACAATGATGGTGAAAACTTGGGGAAATATTGGGGTTAAAATCTTCCTAGTCATAGAGGGTGCACTGAGGGACATGCAAAAATGCTGTATTTTTGCACTTAAGCAAGTCGTCATTCATATAAAAAAATCTGACTGTTGATTTTCAGAAAACTTAACATGTGTAAATATTTGCATGAACATAACAAGATTCAACAACTGAGACATACACTGAAGGGGGGGGGGGGGGGGGGGGGCCCTAGCACTCACCCTCTGATCCTACAGGTCCCAGACGTGCGCAATGGGATTGAGATCCGGGCTCTTCGCTGGCCATGGTAGAACACTGACATTCATGTCTTGCAGGAAATCACGCACAGAATGAGCAGTATGGCTGGTGGCATTGTCATGCTGGTGGGCCATGTCAGGATGAGCCTGCAGGAAGGGTACCGCGAGGGAGGAGGATGTCTTCCCTGTAACGCACAGCGTTGAGATTGCCTGCAATGACAACAAGCTTAGTCTGATGATGCTGTGACACACCGCACCAGGCCATGACGAACCCTCCACCTCCAAATCGTTCCCGCTCCAGAGTACAGGCCTTGGCGTAACGCTCATTCCTTCGACGATAAATGCGAATCCGACCATCACCCCTGGTGAGACAAAACCGTGACTCGTCAGTGAAGAGCACTTTTTGCCAGTCCTGTCTGGTCCAGCGACGGTGGGTTTGAGCCCATAGGCGACGTTGTTGCCGGTGATGTCTGGTGAGGACCTGCCTTACAACAGGCCTACAAGCCCTCAGTCCAGCCTCTCTCAGCCTATTGCGGACAGTCTGACCACTGAAGGGAGGGATTGTGCGTTCCTGGTGTAACTTGGGCAGTTGTTGTTGCCATCATGTACCTGTCCCACAGGTGTGATGTTCGGATGTACCGATCCTGTGCAGGTGTTGTTACACGTGGTCTGCCACTGCGAGGACGATCATGTCTCCCTGTAGCGTCATGTCTCCCTGTAGCGCTGTCTTACGCATCTCACAGTACGGACATTGCAAATTATTGCCCTGGCCACATCTGCAGTCCTCATGGCTCCTTGCAGCATGCCCAAGGCACGTTCATGGAGATGAGCAGGGACCCTGGGCATCTTTCTTTTGGTGTTTTTCAGTCAGTAGAAAGGCCTCTTTAGTGTCCTACGTTTTCATAACTGTGACCTTAATTTCCTACCATCTGTAAGCTGTTAGTGTCTTAACAACCATTCCACAGGTACATGTTCATTAATTGTTTATGGTTCATTGAACAAGCATGGGAAACAGTGTTTAAACCCTTTACAATGAAGATCTGTGAAGTTGTTTGGATTTTTACGAATTATCTTTGAAAGACATGGTCCTGAAAAAGTGACGTTTCTTTATTAGTTCACTTAATTATTAGGTCACTTTAATATAACAGGCTTTTAAATTATTGGTGCACAATTTCTACTTGAAATATAAAAAATGAGGGCCTCCCGAGTGGCGCAGTGGTCTAAGGCACTGCATCGCAGTGCTAGAGGCACTACTACAGACCCTGGTTAATTCCCGGGCTGTGCCACAACCGGCCATGGCCAGGAGTCCCTCAGGACGGCGCACAATTTGCCCAGCATAGTACGGGTTAGGGGAAGGTTTGGCCGGTGGGACTTTACTTGGCTCATCGCGCTCTAGCGACTCCTTGTGGCGGGCTGGGTGGCTGCGGCTGACACATTGTTTCCTCCGACACATTGGTGTGGCTGGCTTCCGGCTTAAGTTGGCTGGTGTTAATAAGGAGCGCGGACTAGGCGGGTCATGTTTCAGAGGATGCATGACTCCACCTTCGCCTCTCCCGAGCCCGTTGGGGAGATGCAACGATGAGACAAGATTGAAATTGTGGAGAAAAAGGGGATAAAACCCCCAAAATATATATATTAAAAGAATGCAAAAGGGACTCATTTCATGGAATGACGCTACCACCACCACAGCTACTACTACTATTGATACTACTAATACTTCCACCACCATCATAACTACTAATACCACCACCACTACAATAACTACTACCACCACAACTCCTACGACCACTACCTTTTACTCCAGTTCCTCATTCAATATTAGTTCCTTTGTTGTGTGAGAGCGCCTGCCTGCTGTTTTCCTTGCCTGCCGGGGCTTTAAGATGGAAACAATAGATAAGTGATTCCTCATTCGAAAGAGAGGCCAGGTTTACACTCCAGCTGCAGACACAAAATCCATGCTCTGATTAGCATCATAGGCGTATTTTCTGTTCAGTGACTAATGTACTGGAAGTGAAATAAGATGGGCGGGCACATTAATCACATTTATCAGAGCCACCGTTGCATTTACAAGTGCTGTTAGTAGGGTTGCAAAGGGTGGTGAAACTTTCTGGTAAATTCCATGAGTAGTTAAGCCGGGAATTTGTGGAATTTTGCATAAATTCATTAAAAAAAAGTTAGCTTATAACAGTGAACCTTTTTTGTGGGATACACAAGGCAATTTCAGGTCTTGTAGCATATTTCAACTATCCCCAATTCAATGGAATTGCAACCCTCTGCATGCCCATGTGCATTCTTCCATCACATGTGCAGCTGATTCTCAAGATCTTGCACACTAATGAGATGCTATTGAGCCCACACTACTACACTATCCGAGCCAAGAACTAGTTGAAGTAAGAAGTTTACATACACCTTAGCCAAATACAATTAAACTCGGGTTTCACAATTTTGGCCCATTCATCCTGACAGAGCTGGTGTAACTGAGTCAGGTTTGTAGGCCTCCTTGCTCGCACACACTTTTTCAGTTCTGCCCACAAATTTTCTGTAGGATTGATGGTCACTCCAATACCTTGACTTTGATGTCCTTAAGCCATTTTGCCACAACTTTGGAAGTATGCTTGGGGTCATTGTCCATTTGGAAGACCCGTTTGTGACCAAGCTTTAACTTCCTGACTGATGTCTTGAAATGTTGCTTCAATATATCCACATAATTTCTCCCTCATGATGCCATCTATTTCATGAAGTGCACCAGTCCCTCCTGCAGTAAAGCACCCCCACAACATGATGCTGCCACCCTGTGCTTCACGGTTGGGATGGTGTTCTTCAGCTTGCAAGCCTCCCCCCTTTTCCTCCAAAAATAACGATGGTCATTATGGCCAAACAGTTCTATTTTTGTTTCATCAGACCAGAGGACATTTCTCCAAAAAGTACAATCTTTGTCCCCATGTGCAGTTGCAAACCGTAGTCTGGCTTTTTTATGGCGGTTTTGGAGCAGTGGCTTCTTCCTTGCTGAGCGACCATTCAGGATATGTTGATATAGGACTTGTTTTACTGTGGATATAGATACTTTGCACCCGTTTCCTCCAGCATCTTCATAAGGTCCTTTGCTGTTGTTTTGGGATTGATTTGCACTTTCGCACCAAAGTACGTTCCTGAGCGGTATGACATCGTCGTGGTCCCATGGTGTTTATACTTGCGTACTATTGTTTGTACAGATGAACATGGTACCTTCAGGCGTTTGGAAATTGCTCTTCAGGATGTACCAGACTTGTGGAGATCTACAATTTTTTTCCTGAGGTGTTGGCTGCTTTCTTTTGATTTTCCCATGATGTCAAGCAAAGAGGCACTGAGTTTGAAGGTAGGCCTTCAAATACTTCCATTGGTACACTTCCAATTGACTCAAATGATGTCAATTAGCCTATCAAAAGCTTCTAAAGCCATAATATTTTCTGGAATTTTCCAAGCTGTTTAAAGGCAGTCAACTTAGTGTATGTAAACTTCTGACCCACTGGAATTGTGATCCAGTGAATTATAAGTGAAATAATCGGTCTGTAAACAATTGTTCGAAAAATTACTTGTGTCATGCACAAAGTAGATGTCCTAACCGACTTGCCAAAACTATAGTTTGTTAACAAGAAATGTGTGGAGTGGTTGAAAAAAATAGTTTTAATGACTCCAACCTAAGTATGTAAACTTCCGACTTCAACTATACATGATTTCTGGTAAGTTTTGATTACAATATTGGGTGGGGTGAATATATTTTTTCTATGACATAACATGATTTTTTGTTAACTAGTAAATAGTATCCTACAGCAAAGTGTGTTTAAATAATTTCTAACTTAATTCCAGCTAGTTAGTTTTAGCTTGCTTGAGCCTGCTAACTAAGGAGTGTTAATTCACCTGTTTCCATACGTGTTTCATTTGAAAACATTTATCTTACAAAGGAGTTGTTTAATCTATCTGCTTAACTATTCATCTGTACATGTAATTGTAGTTGGGGTTTTTTACTAAATTTTCCTAATCTTTACAGGAAAATGCCACGGGCACCATCTGATGTGTGGAGACATTTCACTGCATCTAAAAGCTGTGTACATTTGCAAATACTGTGCCAAATCTGTGTGAAGAATGCAACAAAGATACAGAATCATCTGGCCAAGTGCATAAAGTTCCCTCAGCACTCACAACAAGCAACATCTGACAAAAGTCCCTCTACTTCTATTCGTGGTGAAAATTATGAATCAGACACCTTATCGATAGCAACAGCTCATGGTCCTCCTGGAATCAGAAGTTTTGACTCAATGAAGCAATGTAGCCAGAGAAATTATGATGAATGTCTTGCTCGAGCTGTGTATGCAACTGGTTCACCTCTGATGCTCATAGGCAATGTGTATTGGAAGAGATTTCTGAATGTTCTTCGCCCAGCATACACCCCTCTAACCAGACATGCTTTATCTACTCGTTTGCTGGATGCAGAGTTCAACAGAGTTCAAGTGAAGGTCAAGCAAATGATAGAGAAAGCAGACTATTGCAATCATCCCTGATGGGTGGTCAAACATTCGTGGGCAAGGAATAATTAACTACATCATCTCCACCCCTCAACCAGTATTCTACAAGAGCAGAGACACGAGGGACAACAGACACACCGGTCTCTACATTTCAGATGAGCTGAAGGCAGTCAATGACCTTGGATCACAGAAGGTATTTGCACTGGTGACAGACAATGCTGCGAACATGAAGGCTGCTTGGTCTTAAGTGGAGGAGTCCTATCCTCACATCACAACCATTGGCTGTGCTGCTCATGCATTGAATCTGCTCCTTAAGGACATCATGGCACTGAAAACAATGGATACACACTACAAGAGAGCCAAGGAAATGGTTAGGTATGTGAATGGTCATCAAGTTACAGCAGCAATCTACCTCACCAAGCAAAGTGAGAAGAATAAGAGCACCACATTGAAGTCGCCCAGCAACACCCGTTGAGGTGTTGTTGTCATCATGTTTGACAGTCTCCTGGAGGGGAAGGAGTCTCTCCAAGAATTGGCCATATCAGTCTGCTGATCTCAGTCTGCCGAAATCAGTATGCCAACAGCCCTATCAAGAGGATCCTCCTGGATTATGTATTTTGGGAGAGTGGTAAGCAGCCTGAAACTCCTGAAACCTATTGCAGTAGCCATTGCACGGATTGAGGGAGACAATGCCATCCTGTCTGATGTTCAGACTCTGCTTGCAAATGTAAAATAAGAAATCCATACTGCCCTGCCCACTTCACTGTTGCTCCAAGCAGAGGAAACTGCAGTTCTGAAATACATCAAAAAGCGCCAAGATTTCTGCCTGAAGCCCATACACACCACAGCGTACATTTTGGACCCCAAGTATGCTGGCAAGAGCATCCTGTCTGGTTCAGAGATCAACAAGGCCTATGGTGTCATCACTACTGTGTCTCGCCACCATGGCCTGGATGAGGGCAAGGTTCTTGGCAGTCTGGCGAAGTACACTTCCAAGCAAGGGCTTTGGGATGGAGATGCAATATGACAGTCGTGCCAACATATCTCATCAGCCACCTGGTGGAAGGGACTTTGTGGATCTGAGGCTCTTTCCCCTGTTGCCTCCATCATCCTCCAAATCCCACCAACATCAGCCACCTCAGAGCGGCCACCTCATCAGCAACCTCAACTGGTCCTTGTTTGGAAACAAACACACACACACACACACAAACAGGCTGACCAATACAAGGGTTGAAAAATTGGTGGCCACCCGGGCAAATTTCAGGCTTTTTGAGCCTGACAACGAGCCATCCTCAACAAGGTTGGAAAGAGACAGTGAAGATGAGGCCTCAGAGTCTGATGTTCAAGAGGTGGATATTGAGGAGGTCCAGGGAGAAGACGTGGAAGCCTGGGAGGAAGACAACCAAAGCTATAGTTTCTAGACTATCATTTCACAGATGTATGTTGAAAACGTTTTTTGGGAGATGCGATGGATCATTGGGGATCATTCAATATTCCCTTTCTTTTGTTGTTCAGTGAAATCATCCCATGTGAAGAGTCAACTCTTTTAATTAGTTTTTGTTATTTCTATTGGAAGGATTTAATAATTTGCAATTATGTCTACTTATGATAAGGTAAAAGGTTTATGTTTGTCTCCATATGATATGGTAAATATATCCAATGCAAAAAACATCTACATTTAAATGGTATTAATATTAATTAGCATATATTTCCGTTAATTCCCATGTGTTCCCGTTAATTCCCACAGAAAGTTTCCACCTCTGAATATTCCCCAAAATGTGCAACCCTAGCTGTTAGTCACCCTGGGCAGAGCAGGCATAGCCCTCCACCCCGGACCACCAGGCTGGAACATAGAGTACCGATCACAACAGAACCATCTCAACAGTATGGACAGAGATACAGCTGCATGGGGCATGGGCTGGACTCAATAAACACAGGTTAACAACACCTCTAATACACAGCAGGGGCCCATATGGGAACAGTCTGTGACCTTAAGAGGGCCCTGACGTAACATGCCTGTAAAGAGTATCTGAGGTCACGGGATGTAAGACTGACTGACTGACTGGTGTAGTGAAGGAGGTACTAGGGCCTAGGGAGCTGTAGAGATCAGAGAGATGGGGTAAACCACCATTCACATTGGGCCTGGCAAGGGTAAAGAGCAATTACTGTTAGACACCAGTGTGTCATGGAGATAAAAGCATGTGGTTTAGACTAAATACATTGTGTTCCACTTAAAATAGACCCGGCCAACATCTGTGCCCCCTAGCATGGACGGAATGAACACTCTCCTAGAGGATGCAAGATGGCCAGCTCAATAGTAGAAATGCCGACACTACCACAGACATCTAAACCCTGAACAACAGAACAGCTTCTGATCATATGCAATGAATGTATCATTACTGAAACACAAGAAGTACTAAAAGAATATGCTGTGCAGTTACTGTGCCATGACGCACTGAATTAGATATGTTTTTGCAGGATTAGAACATGTGAATTGAATTTTGACCAAAATTCCAATTGAGAAGCATCTGGAATAAGCTCTAATTAAATCCCAGCTCCTGTGTGGGTGAGGATAATCACAATCTATACTAAACAAATAAAACATGCAACAATTTCATTGATTTTACTGAGTTACGGGTCAGTAGTGGAGAAGGTGGAAAGTTTTAAGTTCCTCGGTGTACACATCACGGACAAACTGAATTGGTCCACCCACACAGACAGCGTTGTGAAGAAGGCGCAGCAGCGCCTCTTCAACCTCAGGAGGCTGAAGAAATTCGGCTTGTCACCAAAAGCACTCACAAACTTCTACAGATGCACAATCGAGAGCATCCTGTCGGGCTGTATCACCGCCTGGTACGGCAACTGCTCCGCACACAACCGTAAGGCTCTCCAGAGGGTAGTGAGGTCGGCAGAACGCATCACCCGGGGCAAACTACCTGCCCTCCAGGACACCTACACCACCCGATGTCACAGGAAGGCCATAAAGATCATCAAGGACAACAACCACCCAAGCCACTACCTGTTCACCCCGCTATCATCCAGAAGGCGAGGTCAGTACAGGTGCATCCAAGCAGGGACCGAGAGACTGAAAAACAGCTTCTATCTCAAGGCCATCAGACTGTTAAACAGCCACCACTAACATTTAGCGGCCGCTGCCAACAAACTGACTCAGCTCCAGCCACCTTAAAAATGGGAATTGATGGAAATTATGTAAAAATGTACCACCAGCCACTTTAAACAATGCCACCTAATATAATGTTTACATACCCTACATTACACATCTCTTATGTATATGTATATACTGTACTCTATATCATCTACTGCATCTTGCCATCTTATGTAATACATGGACCACTAGCCACTTTAAACTATGCCACTTTATGTTTACATACCCTACAGTACTCATCTCATAGGTATATACCGTACTCTATACCATCTACTGCACCTTGCCTATGCCGTCTGTACCATCACTCATTCATATATCTTTATGTACATATTCTTTATCCCTTTACACTTGCGTGTATAAGGTAGTAGTTGCGGAATTGTTAGGTTAGATTACTTGTTGTTATTACTGCATTGTCGGAACTAGAAGCACAAGCATTTCGCTACACTCGCATTAACATCTGCTAACCATGTGTATGTGACTAATAAATTTGATTTGATTTTGATTTGATATAAGGAAATTAAGCCGTAATCTATGGATTTCACATGACTGGGCAGGGTTGTAGTCATTGGTGGACATGGAAAGCCATAGGTCCACCCACTGGGGAGCCAGGCCCAGCCAATCATAATATATTTTCCCTCACAAAGGGGCATTCTTACAGACAGAAATACTTCTCAGTTTCATCAGCTGTCCGGGTGCCTGGTCTCAGACGATCCCGCAGGTGAAGAAGCCGGATGTGGAGGTCCTGGGCTGGCGTGGTTACACGTGGTCTGCGGTTGTGAGGCCGGTTGGACGTACTACCAAATTCCCTAAAAACGTTGGAGGCGGCTTATGGTAGAGAAATTAACATTAAATTATCTGGCAACAGCTCTGGTGGACATTCCTGCAGTCAGCATGCATTCCTGCAGTCAGCAGCAATTCCACACTCCCTCAATCTGTGGCATTGTGTTGTGTGAAAAAACTGCACATTTTAGAGTGGCCTTTTATTGTTCCCAGCACAAGGTGGACCTGTGTAATGATCATGATATGCCACACCTGTCAGGTGGATGGATTATCTTGGCAAAGGAGAAATACTCACAAACAGGGATATAAATAAATGTGTGCACAAAATTTGAAAGAAATAAGCTTTTTGTGAGTATTGAACATGTTTGGGATCTTTTATTTCAGCCTATGAAACATGGGACCAACATTTTACATGTTGCATTTATATTTTTGTTCAGTATATTTATTTACATTGAATCATAATATTTATTGTGTAAAAAAAACAAAAACACTGTCTGTGGACATCTATCACATTACCTTAACACTTAAGTTCCTGCAAAAAAAAAGAAAAAAAAAAAAGATTTGGAGTCAACATCCCTAAACATGGGTGAATAAAAGTTAACGATTAACTGTTAAAATCGTTTAGCCGCCGAAAATACATTTGACTGGCCAATAGGTTAATTTGCATAATTTAGTGGAATTAAATTGGCGCGTGCTTATTTTCGTAAATCGTCATGTATCCTATTTATCACACGCACACAGCATACAGAGCCTAGTTTGAGGAGAGGAATGGCCTATCAAATGTCAGACAGCGCGAGAGCAGCTCCTCACTTGAGTGAAACCTGCTTTTGTAAGTGGAGTCATTGTGCAATCAAATAACAATTATAAATGCAATCGTGTGTGAAAATCTGTTTGGGCTACGATTAAAAATAGCTATTTTTTTATTTCTCAATCTCAACTCGTAATTAAAGCGCGCCTACCATTCGAGTGCGTAGGCTATAGACGGGTTAGATGACAACGTCACGAAAACGATGCGCACGCTTTCAATGGTGCAGAAGTCCGTGTGTTGTGAGTCTGGGTGGCCAGATAGCTAGCAGCAATGACAAGAAGCTGCCATGTGGGGAATAGTAGGTGGCTCATTTCAGCTAGTGTTATCTTGTTCTTGATACCATGTCTTGTTTTGAGGTCTTTTGACTGATGTCACTTCTACACTAATATGGCAAAAAAAACTGCTACCTAGCTAACCAAGAACTGTAATGATGTATTTGAGAGACAAGTGCTCATTGTGCAAGCTTATGTTTTCAATAAACATTGGAGATGACGTAGTTAACATACTGTCAACAATCTAAGCCATCCCAGTCAGTTTTGCCCCATAGTTAAACAACCAACCCGTCAATGGTCAACTGTAGGCAGGCTATTAGCGCATCACCCATCACCTTGTTTTATAAAATGAACCGAGAATTTAAAATTGGGACGCATTTTGTGAATGAGAATTTGGGGTGAATATGTAAAATGTATTTAAAATAAGACACTTTCCCAAAAACTACACATCTTAGTACTCAGAATGATAGTTGATTTTTGCAGATGCATCATGATTTTGTAACTCAATTTGCTACAGACATTTTAAAACTGCTTTCATGAGAACCACACATTTTCTCCGAGGCAGCTCGTAGCCTACGGGCCTAATGTGTGGATTATGTCCTTGAAGGCTTTCTTTCCCACCGTTTAGATCGAAACCATTTATTTTGTTATACACTGCTCAAAAAAATAAAGGGAACACTAAAATAACACATCCTAGATCTGAATGAATGAAATATTCTTATGAAATACTTTTTTCTTTACATAGTTGAATGTGCTGACAACAAAATCACACAAAAATTATCAATGGAAATCAAATTTATCAACCCATGGAGGTCTGGATTTGGAGTCACACTCAAACTACAGGCTGATCCAACTTTGATGTAATGTCCTTAAAACAAGTCAAAATGAGGCTCAGTAGTGTGTGTGGCCTCCACGTGCCTGTATGACCTCCCTACAACGCCTGGGCATGCTCCTGATGAGGTGGCGGATGGTCTCCTGAGGCATCTCCTCCCAGACCTGGACTAAAGCATCCGCCAACTCCTGGACAGTCTGTGGTGCAACGTGGCGTTGGTGGATGGAGCGAGACATGATGTCCCAGATGTGCTCAATTGGATTCAGGTCTGGGGAACGGGCGGGCCAGTCCATAGCATCAATGCCTTCCTCTTGCAGGAACTGCTGACACACTCCAGCCACATGAGGTCTAGCATTGTCTTGCATTAGGAGGAACCCAGGACCAACTGCACCAGCATATGGTCTCACAAAGGGTCTGAGGATCTCATCTCGGTACCTAATGGCAGTCAGGCTACCTCTGCGAGCACATGGAGGGCTGTGCGGCCCCCCAAAGAAATGCCACCCCACACCATGACTGACCCACCGCCAAACCGGTCATGCTGGAGGATGTTGCAGGCAGCAGAACGTTCTCCACGGCGTCTCCAGACTCTGTCACGTCTGTCACATGTGCTCAGTGTGAACCTGCTTTCATCTGTGAAGAGCACAGGGCGCCAGTGGCGAATTTGCCAATCTTGGTGTTCTCTGGCAAATGCCAAACGTCCTGCACGGTGTTGGGCTGTAAGCACAACCCCCACCTGTGGACGTCGGGTCCTCATACCACCCTCATGGAGTCTGTTTCTGACCGTTTGAGCAGACACATGCACATTTGTGGCCTGCTGGAGGTCATTTTGCAGGGCTCTGGCAGTGCTCCTCCTGCTCAAAGGCGGAGGTAGCGGTCCTGCTGCTGGGTTGTTGCCCTCCTACGGCCTCCTCCACGTCTCCTGATGTACTGGCCTGTCTCCTGGTAGCGCCTCCATGCTCTGGACACTACGCTGACAGACACAGCAAACCTTCTTGCCACAGCTCGCATTGATGTGCCATCCTGGATGAGCTGCACTACCTGAGCCACTTGTGTGGGTTGTAGACTCCGTGTCATGCTACCACTAGAGTGAAAGCACCGCCAGCATTCAAAAGTGACCAAAACATCAGCCAGGAAGCATAGGAACTGAGAAGTGGTCTGTGGTCACCACCTGCAGATCCACTCCTTTATTGGGGGTGTCTTGCTAATTGCCTATAATTTCCACCTGTTGTCTATTCCATTTGCACAACAGCATGTGAAATTTATTGTCAATCAGTGTTGCTTCCTAAGTGGACAGTTTGATTTCACAGAAGTGTGATTGACTTGGAGTTACATTGTGTTGTTTAAGTGTTCCCATTATTTTTTTGAGCAGTGTATATGCCTATTTGGTAACAGCGTCTGTGCACTTCTTCCACCGGGTGCTGTGCTTTTTGTATTTAATTGTTTACAATTGTCAGCTGTGATGTAGATGGGGTTGGCGAAAGCGGTGATGAGGGCCCTGCCCCAGCGCTCGTGGTCCCTAACTGTGCATAGGTCAGAGGGTGGTCCCTGAGGTGGGAGCGCTTATTTGATGTATTATTTTGCTGTTATTGCCGTTAAATCCCTGGGTTCCCCTTTCTCATTTGGTCTATGACCCTCACTCACATTGCTGTGATGTGATTTAGCAAACAGCGCACATAAATAAAAAATGTAAATGTAATAGATTACAAACGGATCTAACGGTATTGAAAAACCAGACCGACGGTACCGTCAAACATCCCTGTTTACTGTACAAGCCCATATGGTATACCGCCCAAGCCTACAGCGCATTCGGAAAGTATTCAGACCCCTTTTTCCAAATTGTACCAATCTACACACAATACCCCCTAATGACAAAGTGTAACCAGGTTTAGATATTTTAGTACATTGATTAAAAAAAATAAACAAATACCTTTTCACATAAATATTCAAGACCCTTTGCTATGACACTCGAAATTGAGCAGAGGTGCGTCCTGTTTCGATTGATCATCTTTGAGATGGTTCTACAACTTGGTGTCCACCTGTGGTAAATTCTATTGATTAGACATGATTTGGAAAGGCACACACACTTGTCTATAAAAAGGTCCCACTGTTGACAGTGCATGTCAGAGCAAAAACCAAGCCATGAGGTTCAAGGAATTGTCCGTAGAGCTCAAAGTCAGGATTGTGTCGAGGCACAGATCTGGCGAAGGGTACCAACAAATGTTTACAGCATTGAAGGTCCCCAAGAACACGGTGGCCTCCATCATTCTTAAATGGAAGAAGTTTGGAACCACCAAGACTCTTTCTTCCTAGAGCTGGCCGCCCGGCCAAACTGAGGAATCAGGGGAGAAAGGCCTTGTGAGGTGGGAGGTGGAGGTGACCAAGAACCCGATGGTCCCTCTGACCTAGCACCAGAGTTCCTCTGTGGAGATAGTTAACCTTCCAGAAGGACAACTATCCCATCTCTGCAGCACTCCACCAATCAGGCCAGACGGAAGCCTCATGTCATGAAGTGCCCTGGGGAGGAGGATCATGGGGGGGGGGGCCTCTCTCTCTCCAGTTTTATGACAGGTCATAAATATTTGGTAGAAACTGCCATGCAGTATTGAGAGAGTCTACCAGAACAAAGACCTTATTTTGTTCAAAACTCCTAATCCCCAAAATGGGAGAACTAAACAATACTTCTACTTTTGAGAATGGTCCGTGGACACTTAAGGGACAGTTACGACAAGTGTGTTTCATTTGGTGATCTCATGAAGGACAGGAAACACACATAACTGTATATCTGTATTTCCCAGCTGTCAAGTTTACATCTAAATATTGTGAAACGTATGTGATTAAACATGAACCCATTTGTGAAAATATGTAATGTGATGTTAACCTTCTAAACAAGAGTATGGGTTTTCATATAAAGTTAACCAAATCAATGGCCAAGCCCACGTGAGCATAGACATTACGTCGGCGTCATGGAACCGCCCTTTTCTACTCTGAAGTAACCACCCGTGAGGAAATTTACATTTCATGCCAAAGAGACCCAAGGTAAGCCGGACGTTTTGAATGGTTAAGAAGTCAGAGAACACCAGGACAGAGTCCCCACGCTGGAATGGCTACAATTCTATAGGCCACGGAGACCATACAGCTGTAGTTTGGCTACACAGCTGGAAATGGTTAAACTCTGAGACTATCGATCACTACAGAATAAGAGCAAATCGACATCCGATTTGCTCTTATTAACCGCCGAAGCATCTATTCTATGAGAATATTTCCGAAAGATACTCTGAAGTATCCATTCTAACCACCTACAACCACAAAAGACATTGTGACTTCTGGGAAAGTTAACCAGAGACTCTGATGAAATCTACAGGACGATGGAGTGTTTAACGGAGACACCAACGACATCCAGGCATAAATATGTACATTGCAATTTCTTTCAGAATGAGCGGCCGTTCATGGGCAAAGGATTAGCATTTCAATTAATATAATTATAGACTGTGTGTAGTGATTCCATTTTGTCTTTCCCCCTCTCTCTGTCCCTACCCCTTTCCTTTGTCTACCAAGCCTTCATATCGGCTTAGCCCACTAGGGACTTTATCATTGTTAGTAACCAATATCTACAGTTTGTTTGATATATTTCTGTGATTATTTAGTTAGTTAGTAAATAAATAATTGAGCCAATTTGTCTATTGCTGATTCATTATGTTAACTAGGGTTTGTGCAGATAACCAATTATTTTACGATGTTTGGAATGAGACTAAGTTATATTCGGAAAATTATAACATTAATCTTAACATTTTCCGTGGTGCCCCGACTGCCTAGTTAATTAATGTTTACATGATTAAATCACGTAATAATTCAACCTAGAGAACTGATTTGATATAAATAACAGTCTACAAATTTTATGATAGTCACAGACACGACACTCACCTCAGTAAAAGGCACGACAGCCCGCTTGGAGTTTGCCAAAAGGCACCTAAAGGACTCTCAGACCATGAGAAACAAGATTCTCTGGTCTGATGAAACCAAGATTGAACTCTTTGGCCTGAATGCCAAGCGTCACGTCCGGAGGACACCTGGCACCATCCCTACGGTGAAGCACGGTGGTGGCAACATCATTCTGTATTTTGGTATTTTATTAGGATCCCCATTAGCTGTTGGAAAAGCAGCAGCTACTCTTCCTGGGGTCCACACAAAACATTAATAGACAACAGCTCAAGGACAGAACTAAAAAAATAATAATAATCAAAAAGGCACAGTGTTTACCGTGAGGCGTTGTGCCACGAGGTGTTGGTTTATCTGTTTTTTTAAACCAAGTTTGCTGTTCACTTGACCAATATGAGATGGAACGGAGTTCCATGCAATAATATCTAATACTGTATGCTTCCTTGACTTTGTTCTGAATTTGGGGACTGTGAAAAGACCTCTGGTGGCATGTCTGGTGGGGTAAGTGTGTGTGTCAGAGCTGTGTGTAAGTTGACTATGCAAACAATTTGGGATTTTCAACAATGTTTCTTATAAAAAGAAGTGATGCATTCAGTCTCACCTCAACTCTTAAAGAAGAGAGACTGGCATGCATAGTATTTATAGTCAGCATTAAGGGTTTCAGTGACTTCATTAGCTGTGGTTGCTGATGGGTATATGCTTGAATCATCAGCATACATAGAAACACATGCTTTCTTTAATGCCAGTGGTAGGTCATTAGTAAAAATAGAAAAAAAGAGAGTGGAAGGCCTAGAGAGCTGCCCTGCAGTACACCACACTTTACATGTTTGATATTAGAGAAGCATCCATCAAAGAAAACCCTCAGTTCTATTAGATAGATAGCTCTGAATCCAAGATATGGCAGAGGTTGAAAAGCCATAACACATGTTACGGTCAATAATATCAAAGGCTGCACTGAAATCTAACAATACAGCTCCCACAATCTTCTTTTTAAAAATGTATTTCAACCAATCATCAGTCATTTGTGTCAGTGCAGTACATGTTGAGTGCCCTTACATTTACATTTAAGTCATTTAGCAGACGCTCTTATCCAGAGCGACTTACAAATTGGAAAGTTCATACATATTCATCCTGGTCCCCCCGTGGGGAATGAACCCACAACCCTGGCGTTGCAAGCGCCATGCTCTACCAACTGAGCCACACGGGGCCTTCTCCATAAGCATGCTGAAAGTCTGTTAATTTGTTTACAAAGAAATAGCATTATATTTGGACAAACAACTTTTTCAAGAGCTGGCATCAAGCTTATAGGTCTGCTGTTAGAACCAGTAAAGGCCGCTTTACTACTCTTGGTTAGCGGAATTACTTTGGCTTCCCTCCAGGCCTGAGGACAAAGACTTTCCTCTAGGCTCAAATTACAGATATGACAGATAGCTGACTCTATAGCCATTCCTACCATCCTCAGTAGCTTTCCATCTAAGTTGTCAATGCCAGGAGGTTTGTCATTATTGATCGATAACACTTTCTCCACTTCTCCCACACTAACTTTACAAAATTAAAACTTGCAATGCTTTTCTTCTTTTTTTAATGCATGAATACAATGGCTCAACGTTTGCCCACTTTGCCAATGACGTAATCATTAAAAATAATTGGCAACATCAAATGGTTTTGTGATGAATAAGCCATCTGATTCGATGAACGATGGAGTTCAATTTGAATTTTCCAATAATTTAATTTAAAGTACTCCAAAGTTGTTTTTCTATCATTCATCTTGGATTCATAATACAGTTTAGTCACATCATTTCTCAATTTGCAGTAAGTCAGCCAGTCAGAGCGCCAGCCAGACTTAGCCACTCCTTTTGCCCCATCTGTCAAACAAACAGTTTTTCTATTTCTCATGAATCCATGGAGCCTTAACAGTTCTAACAGTCAGTTTCTTAACGGGTGCATGTTTCTCAATAATTGGAAGAAGCATTTCATAAATTCCTCAAGTGCAGCATCTGGATGCTCCTGATTAATCACATCAGAGCAACAAATATTTTTAACTTCATCCCCACGGCAAAATCTTTTGTATTATCTTTGGCTTTCCTGGATACAGTCACTCAATTGTGATAACTGCATCCAATGGGTATGGGTACAGATTTAGAACAAAGTTCTACAAATGTGATCAATACATTTGGATGATCTTGTTCCTGTAGTGTTTGTAAACACCCTGGTAGGTTGATTAATAACCTGAACCAGATTACAAGCACTGGTTACAGTGAGAAGCTTCCTCTTGAGCGGGCAGCTTGATGAAAACCAGTCAATATTCTGGCCCCCAAGAAAGGAGACCTCTTGGTTCACATCACATACTATCAAGCATTTCACTTTAGATGTGCCAAGTGAACCTGCAACCACAACACTTTAATAACACATGATCTTCTCTAAGCATTACAGGGATGTGGCTCTGAATATATACAGCAACACCTCCCCCATAAGCATTTATGTCTCTTATATAGATGTTATATTGCTATTGCTGTATCATCAAATGAATTATCTAACTGAGTCTCAGAAATGGCTAATATATTAACATTATCTGATGTTAGAAAGTTATTGATTTCATGAACCTTATTTCTAAGGCTACATATATAAATATGGGCTATTTTAAGCCCTTTCCTGGGTAGCTTATCAGAGATAGACATAATATGGAAAAGAGAAAACAAAGCAAGAGAAAAAAATATATACATTCAGCAGTGTGTGTGCTGCGGAGTTCAGCAGCTACGAACCCATTGGCTTGGATCTCTCATCCCTTCTGGGCTTCTGGGAGGGAGGGTGGACAATGAGCCTGTGGCGATGTTTTTCAGCGGCATCGACTGGGAGAGAGAAAGATGAACGGAGCAAAGTACAGAGAGATCCTTGATGAAAACCTGCTCCAGAGCGCTCTGGACGTCAGACTGGGGTGAAGGTTCACCTTCCAACAGGACAACGACCCTAAGCACACAGCCAAGACAACGCAGGAGTGGCTTCGGGACAAGTCTCTGAATGTCATTGAATGGCCCAGCCAGAGTCTGGACTTGAGACCGATCAAACATCTCTGGAGAGACCTGAAAATAGCGGTGCTCCCCATCCACCTTGACAGAGCTTGAGAGGATCTGCAGAGAAGAATGGGAGAAACTCCCCATATACAGGTGTGCCAAGCTTGTAGCATCAGGGCCTCCCGAGTGGCGCAGCGGTCTAGGGCATTACTACAGACCCGGGTTCATTCCCGGACTGTGCCACAGCCGGCCGTGGCCGGGAGTCCCATAGGACAGCGCACAATTCGCCCAGCGTCGTCCGGGTTAGGGGAGGGTTTGGGCTTTACTTGGCTCGTCGCGCCCTAGCGACTCCTTATGGTGGGCCGAGTGCCTGCAGGCTGACCAGGGCGCCAGTTGAACGGTGTTTCCTCCGACACATTGGTGCGGCTGGCTTCCGGGTTAAGCTGGCAGGTTTTAAGGAGCGCGGTTAGCGGGTCATGTTTCGGAGGTTGCATGACTCCACCATCGCCTCTCCCGAGCCCGTTGGGGTGTTGCAGTGATGAGACAAGATCGAAATTGGGGCGAAAAAAGGGGGTCTGAATACTTGTAAAATGTGCTATCATTTCAACAACAACAAAAAATTATACATTTGCAAACATTTCTGAAAACCTGTTTTTGGTTTGTCATTATGGGGTATTGTGTGTAGATTAATAAAGGGGGGAAACTATTTAATCAATTTTTAGAATAAGGCTGTAACGTAACAAAGTGTGGAAAAAGTCAATGGGTCTGAATACTAGGCTTGGGCGATATACCATATACCCAGGTATTTAGACACACCAACAGTATGATTTTCAATACCGTAAAATCAGTGTCTATTTTTGGGGGGTGGGGCCCACTATAAGATAACCATTTAAGATGTGCCAAATAAATTGCATCCAGCTCAGGGCTTCAGCTATGAATTTGGTTTGCTAACTTGCTAGCCAAGTGGCTATATGGCAAAATCAAGCTTCTTGGTTAAAAATCCCTGTTGCCTAAATTGTTTTGTGTGTTAAAAGAAATAGCACCCCTTGTGTGCACTTCCGGTAATACCGTATGGTACAGAAACCGTATGAAAATCTGGATACCGCTCAACCCTAGATCAAACCCCACCCTGAAATGCCAGACTCAACACAGAGTAATTAAAATAAATACAGTCACCATTTAAGAGCACTGAGGAAATGTGGATAGCTCGTCCCTCATTACAACACTTCATCTTGGCATGGTTTTCAATACTCATTGTCCCTCCAGTCTTGCAACTGAACTTAGCCCCAGTCCCACTATGATATGATAGTATGAGGGCAGTCAGGAGGACACCTGGGGACTAACATGCCTGCCAGTGTGACAAGTACAGGACAGCTCATGGCTCTATAAATGACAGACTGAGATACATCTAACATAAATCATGTCTGTATGGTCTTAGATAGCCATATATGGAGATATCGATATAGAATATGACTCCGGTCTGGTCATAGCTGCTGTGGGTCATGATGACAGTAACACAGGATGTTGGTAGTGGTACATGAGGGGTTTGTATCTTCTTGCTCTCCCGACTACTGATTATTATGACCAGCAATAACGTCTCCTGTCCTGGTCTGTGCAACAGGCCGAGGGAGATTACAAATACACCGGAGTTCTATTTCACTGGCTGTATATTTTCCACACAACCTTGTCGCAATGATGACTGGGCCGCACAGGTGAGGCAGGGATGGCGTGAGGAGGTCTGGAGATCCCACACACAACGCAGCACTGGCAGGTGGCTCTGGTTTCACCTCACAACACACACACCAGGGTGCCTTGCTCAGCCAACCAGAGTTCCTCAACAATAGTGTGAACTGTGACTCTGCCTTTGCTATTCATAAATCATACAACGTAGTTAAAAAAAATAATCTAATCAAATTGTATTTGTCACATGCCAAATACAACTGGTGTAGACTTTACGGTGAAAAGCTTGCTTACGAGTGCTCCTCAACCATGCAGAGTTAAAAGAATAAAATATTAACAAGAAATAAAATACACAAGAATGGAGCTATATACAGAAAGTACCAGATCAATGTGCAAAGGTACAATGTATTTGAGGTAGATATGTACATGAAGGCAGGGTAAAGTGATAGATAATAATAAGAGTAGAACAGAGTAGCAGCAGCAAATTAGTGTAAAAGTGGGTCTCAAGCTAGCCCCAAGTCGTTATACATTTTATTTATTTATTGTGCATTTTGCCATTTGCCTCAAGACTCCTGAAAGCTTTGTTGATCACGAACTTTCTTTACCCAACCGTGGGAAAGACTGTTTGTTCCCACACTCGGGACTCTGACTCTCTATTGGCCTCCCATCCCATTCTAAAACACCTCTCGCCGGCATTGTATTCATGTTACGTGATGTAATTGCTATACAATATGATCTTGTTGCCACCTGATGCACATTCAGATGTCATAAATCAGCACTGCAGATCTCTCCCTTCCCTGTCCTCTGCCGTGCCTTGATTGTATCACTGTTGATTATATCTGGAAATGTGCATGTACACCCTGGCACACCTACTGTTGATAGCCCCAATTCTGACTAGTGCTTCACTGATTTCTACTCCCGTAAAAGCCTGGATTCTCTGCACGTTAACACTAGAAGCTTATTACCTAAAATGGATCAATTGAAAGTGTGGGTTCACAGCTCCAATCCAGATGTGTTAGTCATTACTGAGACGTGGTTAAGGAAGAGTGTTTTGAATACTGATGTTAACCTTTCTGGTAAGACAGATCTTCCAAAAGTGGGGGAGCGACAATCTTTACCAAGGATCACCTTCAGTGCTCGGTTGTCTCCACCCTGTCTGACCCCAAATATTTGATTGCTGGTTTTAAGTATTAAAAACTTTCAAATAGCACTTTGTTGACTGTTGCTGGGTGCTATTGTCCTCCATCAGCACCGGCATGTACCCTACCTGCCCTAAGCTCTCTCCTGGCCCCTTACACTAAGTCTGAATTTGTCCTGCTAGGTGACCTAAACTGGGACATGCTTAAGGAGCAGTTCTATCTCTGTGGGTCTAACCTAAAGAAGTTCTGGAAAACGGTTAAAGACCTGGAGAATAAACCCTCCTCCTCACAGCTGCCCATGTCCCTTAATGTTGATGATGTGGTCGTTACTGACAAGAAGCACATGGCTGAGCTCTTTAATCACCACTTCATTAAGTCAAGATTGCTATTTGATTCAGCCATGCCTCCTTGCCCGTCCAACATTCCCTCATCTCCCACCCCTTCTAATGCGACTATCCCCGATGCTTCTTCCGCTTTGTCCACTGCCCAGCTACAAAGTTTCTCCCTGCAGGCAGTCACTGAGTCCAAGGTGCTAGAGGAGCTCCTGAAACTTAACCCCAAAAAAACATCTGGCTCAGATGGTTTAGACCCTTTCTTCTTTAAGGTTGCTGCCCCTATCATCGCCAAGCCTGTCTCTCCTCTCTGGGGAGGTTCCCATTACTTGGAAGGCAGCCACAGTTCATCCTTTATTTAAAGGGGGAGATCAAGCTGATCCTAACTGTTATAGGCCTATTTCTATTTTGCCCTCTTTATAAAAAGTGTTGGAAAACTTGTCAATAATCAACTGACTGGCTTTCTTGAGGTCTATAGTATTCTCTCTGGTATGCAATCTGGTTTCCGCTCAGGTTATGGATGTGTCACTGCAAACGTAAAGGTCCTCAATGATGTCACCATTGCCCTTGATTCTAAGCAATGTTGTGCTGCTATTTTTATTGACTTGGCCAAACGTTTGATACGGTAGACCATTCCATTCCTGTGGGCCGGCTACGGAGTATTGGTGTCTCGGAGGGGTCTTTGGCCTGGTTCGCTAACTACCGCTCTCAAAGAGTGCAGTGAATAAAGTCAGAAAATCTGCTGTCTCAGCCAGTCACCAAGGGAGTACACCAAAGGTCATGTGGTTTGGTAAGAAAAATGCCCCTCTCCCCACAGGTGTGATTACTACCTCTGAGGGTTTAGAGCTTGAGGTAGTCACCTCATACAAGTACTTGGGAGTATGGCTAGACGGTACACTGTCCTCTCAGCATATATCAAAGCTGCAGGATAAAGTTAAATCTAGACTTGATTTCCTCTATCGTAAATCGCTCCTCTTTCACCCCAGCTGCCAAACTAACCCTGATTCAAATGACCATCCTACCCATGCTAGATTACAGAGACATAATTTATAGATCAGCAGGTAAGGGTGCTCGAGAGGCTAGATGTTCTTTACCATTCGGCCATCAGATTTGCCACCAATGCTCCTTATAGGAAATATCACTGCACTCTATACTCCTCTGTAAACTGGTCATCGCTGTACACCCATCGCAAGACCCACTGGTTGATGCTTATTTATAAAACCCTCTTAGACCTCACTCCCCCGTATCTGCAACCCTAATCCTCCAACACCCGTTCTGCCAGTCACATTCTGTTAAAGGTCCCCAAAGCACACACATCCCTGGGTCGCTCGTCTTTTCAGTTCGCTGCAGCTAGCGACTGGAACGAGCTGCAACAAACACTCAAACTGGACAGTTTTATCTCAATCTCTTCATTCAAAGAATCAATCATGGGCACTCTTACTGACAGTTGTGGCTGCTTTGCGTGATGTATTGTTGTCTCTACCTTCTTTCCCTTTGTGCTGTTGTCTGTGCCCAATAATGTTTGTACCATGTTTTGTGCTGCTACCATGTTGTTTTGCTACTGTGTTGACATGTGTTGCTGCCTTGCTGTGTTGTTGTCTTAGGTCTCTCTTTATGTAGTGTTGTGTTGTCTCTTGTCGTGATGTGTTTTGTCTTTTTATAATTTTTTAAATCCCAGCCCCCGTCCCCGCAGGAGGTCTTTTGCCTTTTGGTAGGCCGTCATTGTAAATAAGAATTTGTTCTTAACTGACTTGCCTAGTTAAATTTAAAAAATGGTGTATGCATGTGTGTTTGTGTTGGTATGCGTGTGTGTGTGTGTGTGTGTGTGTGTGTGTGTGTGTGTGCGTATGTAGTGAATGTGTGTGGGAGTGTCAATGTAGTGTGTGTATAGTATATGTATATAGTCTAGTGAGAGTTTGTGTAGGGTCAGTGCAAGATAGTTTGGGTACCATTAGTAGACTGTCATTGTAAATAAGAATTTGTTCTTAACTGACTTGCCTAGTTAAATTTAAAAAATGGTGTATGCATGTGTGTTTGTGTTGGTATGCGTGTGTGTGTGTGTGTGTGTGTGTGTGAGTGCGTATGTAGTGAATGTGTGTGGGAGTGTCAATGTAGTGTGTGTATAGTATATGTATATAGTCTAGTGAGAGTTTGTGTAGGGTCAGTGCAAGATAGTTTGGGTACCATTAGTAGACTATTTAGTAGTCTGGCTATTTAGCAATCTTATGGGTTGAGGGTAGAAGCTGTCTCAGAGCCTGTTAGTTCAGTCCCAGGGTCCCTAGCTTGGTGATGAGCTTGAGGGGACTATGGTGTTGAACGCTGAGCTGTAGTCTATGAACAGCATTCTCACATAGTTATTTCCTCTCTTGTTCCGTTGGGAGAGGGTGGTGTGAAGTGCAATTGAGATTGCGTCATCTGTGGATCTGTTGGGACGGTATGCAAATTGGAGTGAGTCCAGGGTGTCTGGGATGATGGTGTTGATGTGTGTCATGACCAGCCTTTCAAAGCACTTCATCATTACAGATGTGAGGGCTACAGGGCGATAGTCATTTAAGCAGGTTAAGTTAGACCTCTTGGGAACAGGGCGGTCAGCTTGAAGTGTTGGGATTACAGACTGAGACAAGGAGAGATTGAACATGTCTATGAAGACACCTGCCAGCTGGTCTGCGCACGCTTTGAGAAAGGGCCTTGGTATTCAGTCTCAGCCTTGTGATTGTTAACCTGTTTAAACGGTTTGCTCACAAATCCGCCACAGAGAGAGATTATAGTCATCCGGAAAAACAGGGGCATTCCACGCAAGGCAGAGTGTCATATTCCTCGAAGCGAGCATAAAAAGGAATTTAGGAGTTGCCCAGTGACGCAGAACTCGTGGCTGGGTTTCCCTTTGTAATCAGTTATCGAATGCAAGCCCAGCCACATACGACGAGCGTCGGAGCCGGTGTAATAGGATTTGACCTTCCTCCTATATTGTCCTTTTGCACGTTTGATGTCTCGGAGGTCGTAGTGGGCTTTCTTGAATACGTCCTTAGAATAAAAGTGGTCTTTAGCGCCCCTAGTGGCGCAGGAGACTTCTTGGTAGAAGTGAAGTAGGGCGGTTTTAAGTCTCCCCGTGTTAAAGTCTCGGTTTCTTGTTTGTTTATGGCCCCATACAGTTCGTTGAGTGCCAGAGTGGTGTTGGCTTGTGGAGGGATGTAGACAACAGTGATAATTACAGATGAGAACTCTCTTAGTAGATAAAAAAGGTCTGTAGCTTACCATGAGGTATTCTATATCAGGTGAGCAAAAGCTCAAGATTTCTTTCACAATTGAAGCAGAACACCAGTTGCCATTTATGAGGGGGGAAAAAAAGAAAAGAAAACACTACCTCCTTTTAACTTCCCCGAAGCCGCCGTTCGATTCTGTCGCTGCATGAAGAATCCACTGAGTACTACGTGCATAGCGTTATCAACCAGCCACGTCTCAGTAAGACATAATTTTGCAACTTTTCAAGTCTCGCTGATGGACAAGCTTCGGTCGAGTCTCCCATCTTATTCTCGAGTGACTGGACATTTGCCAATATAACTGAGGGGAACGCCATTTGATTCGCTCTTCGCCTCAATTTCACCAGGACTCCACCTTGTCTACGCCTGCAGTGTTTTGGCAGCCCATGGAACAAAGGAATAGGGTCCGGTACGAACAGTGGAACAGCTGAGGCCGAGTTGTAGTTGAAGTAGACATTGAGGTTAGTAACTGTTGATCTGATGTCGAGAAGTGCTTGGCGGTCATATGTGATAATAGTATGAACTGTACAAAAAAAAGTAAAGATAAAGACAAAAGTCACTATATAGCAAAGTTGGAACTCGTAAGATGTCGCCCTTCTCCGTTACTGTATCGCATAGGGACAAGTAAACCAAATATCTTGTTTGTATTTTCCTTGGATTCTAAGCCAATGTCGAGACTTGCCAGTGATTTCTAAAGTGACTTGTTTTAGCAATTTTAAAACCATTTTCCTGCAATTCTATATTGTTTCTCAACAGGGAATCCATGTGTACTTGACAGAACACAACCTTTTTTCTTAGGTTTTTGCCACAATAAATGAAATTCAAAGAGTAGATTGGACTAGTTTCTCTGACTCGATTACAAATCTACCACCTTCCCTCAAAGTCCCACCCACAGTGATTGATTTGATAGGGTTTCAGACATGCCACTTTGACTCAAACATCCTGCCCCCTCCACTGACAATCCCACCCACAGTGATTGATTGACAGGCCAAAGTGATAAAGGGATAGGTCACCCAAATTACAAATTGGTTTCCTTACCCTAAGTGTCCACAGCCGCAGAGTCAATAAAATACATCATTTGAAGAACAAACATCATTGTGACAATTCATATCTTGCAGTAAAACTCTAAATATGGCTTTAATCTCAATAGAAGACAGGTTTAATGTAAAAAAAATGTCATGATCAAATAGGCCTGGCCGATATCCAACACACCACACTGAATTCAGTCATTTTAAATGATAAAAGTCCCATCGTTCTACTCAATACCGCAACTCATTTTTACCAATCTGGGAGATAAAGTCGTTCAAGTAATATTCAATAAATTTAGCTGTGTATTTCAGATGGAATCAAGGCATTAGAATGTCCCAGAGGCCACTATAATAGAGCTCGTTCTGCTACATGGTTAAAACTATCATTTTGATCTCATGGATGGTCAGTCCTTACATCCATAGCTGTCTACGAATTTGAGAGTGGTTTTATTTCTCAAGCCCCTCCCTCAGCTATTTACCAAAACTAGTAGTGGAGTGATGGCTTTGTTGTTGTTTGAACTCTCGATTGCACCCTTTAAATAAAAATAAAAAAGATATTTATTTAAAAACCTGTTTCAAGAAATCATAAAATATTTCGACAACCCTGTTTGTAAACTTTCAATTTATATAAAACTCAACTGTTTATATTTTTCAGTGACTAAGACCGATGTCTCACGGTAGGGTGGGACATGGAAAATAGGTCAACTTTGAGCACCTCCACTTCCTGAATGTTTTGGCATTCGGGTACAAAAAGTCACTTTCTGACCACTTCTGCCACGGACAAACATGTTTGGAAGGTTCCGTCAAATCAAAAGGGGTGCCGTCAGAATGCGATTGAATTCATATAGAACAACCCCCCTGGGTTAAGCCTTTCCCTGGATGGATCCCTATCTTGCTCTCCTCATCTCGCTCTACTTTACATCATTATGTAGAATCTTGACAGTTGCAAGTTACATTAGCTCCACAAATGTTCAACAGTGTACATTTGCATACAACACAAACGTCACTAGCCTGGGTGCATGCCAGTCTGTTTCTGCTCTCTTGCCAACTCCTCATGGCAAGGAGTGAAATGTTAGCTAAACTAACTGGTACCCAGGCTAAAACTTTGCTTCCTGGTTATAGCAATATAACAGTGTGGGCCTAATAACATGTGGTAACACAGTGATCCCAAGACACTGTTGCATTGGGAGGCCCACCTCAGGGACAAGTGCATTGCCTAGGTGTGCCATGCAAACATGAAGAAGATCAATAACTTTTATCTATGCAAGGAGACAACATTTACACTTCTTCTTTGTCTGCCTGTACAAGCCTCATCCCCACAACCACAAGCTCAATCAAACCATGTTACAATCATAACAAAAACAACATATGCAACATTAGACACCGGAAATCCCGACTAGGTGAGGAAATAACAACGTGAAGTAGGGACCCGAGGGTCGTAGGAGACCAACCAGCAGATTAATACCAGTCTCTCATTCACAAAGCCTTGGATACAGTGTGCTACATGAATGAACACGGTGGCAACATAATATCCATTAACTATGCGTCACTGAGATATGCAGATATTGGTTATTGTTGAATACAGCGATAAAGTACAATTAACGGAGACGTAAACGCGCCAAGCGGTGGCGTTCTCTCGAAATCTAGACCCACCACCACCGGTGTTTTTGGTGCAACTCCCCCATCCTCTTGAGTCCTGCAGTTAACGTTAGTTGAGAATAAAAATTGTACGCTCCCCCACTTTAGAATGTCGAACCCCAAGAAAAGACGCATGAAAATGAAACAGAATTAGGCAACAGGATTGCAAAAAAAATGCATCTGAGAACAAAGCAAAGCATTATTGTTTGTGTTTACTATTATGATTTTATACATTCTTGTGCCAAACGGTGACCCACATTTAACGTATTATGTAGCAAGATAGCTAGCTAGCATGCTAACCGACTGGCTAACTACAACATCAAACGCCTTCATTCAAAGCAGACAAAGGCAGTCATTTAACACCGAACAGTAGGCATTTTCAAGATCATAAAATGTTGCCTAGCTATGAAGCTATTAGCACGAGGCCAGATGGGCTATCCGAGCTGATTGATAGTCGTGGCCGCCACGATGTTCTAGGCGGCTGCAATAAAGGAAGACATGGGGAGGCAAGACGCATGAAATTGGCATGTACCAAAAAGCACCAACTATAGACCAAATACCACCCCGACGTTATGTAACTTATTTCCTACCTCCAGTTCCGTCAGAGTTTTCGTTTAGACTGCCTGAAGAATCATGGTGACTGCCCACACAACCACCCATGGATGTTTTAACTGCGCTACCCCCGCAGACCCTCTTGCTTTCTTTTCCCCCTTCCTCAACTCTTCATCTGAGAAAATAAATTGACAGGGCGCGAGCATCAGCTGGGAAGAGGCGGAGTGAGCACACATCACAAGGTGACTGCTTCTCACTAAGAAAAGAGGGGGACTGAGAAAGGGAGAAATATAGGTAAGGAATGGGCGGGTGAGAGGGGAGGACAAGGGAGAAGACTCCGGGAAACCACTCAGCATAGTGTAACTGAGATGAGAACAGGTTCTATCTATAAGGTCCAACTCCAGGTGTCATTAAAAAAACACCTCCCCACTTTTAAACATATTTTCACATGACCCTCCCCTTCTACTGTAAAAAATCGTAATTGAACACCCTCCCCCCTTTTTATATTTAACTAGGCAAGTCAGTTAAGAACACATTCTTATTTACAATGACAGCCTACACCAGCCAAACCCAGGCCAATTGTGCACTGCCCTATGGGACTCCCAATCACAGCCAGATGTGACTCAGCCAGGGACTGTAGTGATGCCTCTTGCACTGAGATGCAGTGCCTTAGACCCCTGCACCACACGGGAGCCCATTGAATTAAAGGTGCTTATTTAAATTTTTGCATTGTAATTTCAGAAAATGTCCATAATATATCTGGCGGAATGATAGTGTTAAACAGTATTAGTTACCCGCCAGTGTTGTGATTGGTTGTGATAATCTCCTATTGATTTCTCCAGCTAGAGCAGCATCTGTTGTCAAAATCGGAAAGCTGTTCTGCCTTTGTGGCTGTGTTATCTAGTGGAAATCATTCTATAATTTCCTGGTTGCTAAAATTCTACACTGTTTTCTCAATTTCAGTTGATCCATAATGATTATGGCACAAGATTGCAAGAAAAGGCAGTTTCAGGTGTTTTAAAAATGCATCCTCACGTCCATTGTGCCCCCTCTAAAATAATGAGTGCATGACGCCCCTGACTGTAAGCGACCCTGTGTCTAAATGTGGATATCGACTTTTCCACGTAAGCTTGCTTTTGTGGCACTGTCGATGCTACCCAAGGCTTTGGGCCAGAAGGGTGAAGGTTCGCCGACCACCACGAACAAGACTCTCCCTGTCTGTCTCATTACAATACAATCAGAGATGACTGCAAATAATTATCAGCTAGGGGTGAATCAGATTTTCAACATTTTGATGCTATATTTATAATTATAGAAAATATATGCAACTCATTTTCTTTTAACAGGTTTCTGTGCCAATGCACCACACACAACCAATAAGCAATACATAACTCCATACCGATTACCGACTTCGGGCACTTCAACATCATGGTTTGAGTTTTCAACACCACAATCAAATAGGCCTAGAGTGTATCAATCTCGACAAACAGAAAGTACACATTTCCGTTGGACCTTGCATGCAATCGACCAATAAAGTGATCTTGATCTTAATGTCTCTTTCCTTTCCTCAAATGACAGGTGCACAGTTTGGATGCTAGAATTGTACATTTTAAATGTTAAAGGACAAATAGTCGGGCTATATTGAGGCGTTATGGTTCTAGGTGCGCGAGGAATAGCCGCTCAGGTCAGAGAGGACGCAGATTGCGCATCCTGAATAACTGTGCCTGCTGGTAACATAGGCCTATGGGGTCACATTATTATAAAACGACTTGAGAGAATGATACACAATTGACAGCGCATCTCTGTATCAGATGTAAAAATACAACCAGACTGTCCTACTACTGCCCAGTAAGCAAATATACATATTTTAGTTTAGTACAGTAGAGCACAGTATAGAGTACAGTCAGGGTTGGGGAGTAACGGATTACATGTAATGGGTTACAAAAAACCGGTAACTGTAATCCGTTACGTTACCAGCAAAAATATTGTAATCAGATTACAGATACTTTTGAAGAACTAGATGATTACTTCGAGGATTACTTTTAAATTCAGGAAGGATGTTTGCGGAAAAAATCTTTGACACTTCTCTGTTTTCTCATTGACATTCAAATCAGCTTTGAAAAAAGACACGTAAATTTGTTCCACCTGAGCGAGTCTGACCACATATCAGAGACCACTATGATTACACACCAATTGGGTTTGATGGAAAAGAGCAGGAATAGGCTTTTGTAGGCTGTTCACACATCTAAATGTGTATTTGCACTCAATAATGGTTAAATTCAAGAAGTTTAAGCTGCCTATCAATCATTGTTTTTTAAACCAGTGGACAGCCACTGAAAAATGCGCTCTTGCAACAGCTGCATAGCGCGGATCCCAGCCTATGGAATATAAATGGGGCTTTTAATCTAATTCATGCTGATTAACAAAAAAAAATCCCTAGGCCTAATGGACACATGCTCAAACTCGCACACTTTTGATATACTTAAAGGGACAATCTGTAGTTGCTACATCCGTTTTTGGACTTATAAATTATATATACTATACATTAATATATATATATATATCCATTGATTCTTGAAAAATATAACTTATAAATGCCTCATGAGCTTAGTTCAACTGTCACACTCCATGAGAACCCAAAATATAAGCATGTATTTCTCCAATGTTTGTAAACATTGTAAATGTAAACAAACACCGTATAGCCTCATAACATGGTTAAAACAATAATTTTGATATCATGGATGGTCAGTCATTGCATCCATAGCTCTGCCTATTCATCTGAGAGTGGTTACTTTTCTCCAGGCCCATCCCTCAGCTTTTTACCAAAACAGAGACCATTTTGTTATTGTTGCACCTGTGGATTTGCCCTTTAAACAGCTGCATATTGTCAAGATATAAAAGTGTCACCAACAAAAAGTTAAACAATAGGCCATTAGCAAATGCAGCATATGGCATTCATTTTTCACATGTAAATAGCTCTTTTCAGTAGAGCTCAAAGCATGCCATTCCATGAGCGCAGCATTTATTTTTAAACTTGAATCAATGATCCCAATCAGTTCTACATGACAACAAAATCATAAACAACAGAGTAGGGCTGGCTAATAAGTATTTCGTTTTGGGTTCATGCTCAGGTAAAACAATTTGGATAATCTATACTTCCATAGTTCCAAGTCCTATTCTTGAAGATCAAAGAGAATAACATTTATTGGAATGAGTAGAATTCTGATAGACTTGGGCTTTTAATGTAACAATATAATTTAATTGTATTATTATATGTAGTAGAAAGCGATGGGTTAGAAGAAGCCTACATAACCAACCCATAAAGGAAAATATAACATCCATATATGGCCAGCTATGTAAACTTTAACATTGATTTATCCTGCAATAGATGTCGTTCAGTTGGAAACATACATTTTTGTCTTCTTCTAATGCCTCTTAAGGGGAAAGTAATATAAAACCAACTTTAGACGTCTATGTTTGGGCCAAATAAAGGCCTGTCCGGACTTGATGTCTGTGGATGCTGAAATCAAGGCCGGTCTGACCGGACCAAATCTGAACCAAACATGGACGTCTATGATTGGTTCAGAATTTGTCCAGCCGGACCAAAAATCAATGTCTTTGGGTGTGGAAATCAAGGCCGGTCCGGACTGCACCAAAAAAAAATGGTCTGGTCCGGGCAGCACCAAAAATGGCGTCCAAAAGACGTCACCGTCGGTAAATGCTTAGTGGGTGTACCTTTCTAGACCTTATAAACTGTCAAGAGTAGACCCACACAACTGGTCCAAATGGAATGAAACAGGGCTTTTGTGCCATTATTCAAATGACATTTTCACCGCAGTTTACAGCCTAGAGTCGAGTTTTGTACTCACTTGAAAACAAAAATACAATTATTCATTACAGTGTGGTGTTGTAGGCTAGTCTATGTATTGTCCCGAAACAAGATCAATAGCGGAGCTTTATGATCTGCGTGTCTCATGTCTTCACTGTCCTTTCATGCGCAAATGACGCAGCTGGCCTCTCCGCTGCCCATCAGCTATTCCTCTATGTTCTTGTGGATTTATATTGAAAATTGGTGCAGCTTTGAATGATTGCTAGTTAGCCTATTGCAGATCTGGACAAACTGTTCACCTACCACTATTGTCACTATGATTGGTGTATAGAGGGTAGGATAGACAGTATGGTATAGCATGTGGAAAGGCTTAGTGCATATGGGGAGTACCAAAACACCTTGACAGGGGAGGTGCATGCAAGCAGATGAGGACATTTGGCTACGATGGAAGGCATTACATAGTAAAACCTGCAAAATGGTGAATGTAAACCAGGGGGAAAATGTACTACCCTCCCTTGTGCCCCATAAAAAACACACACAACCCCCTTCCCATAAACGTAGATATGTCCCTTACAAAGAGCAGTATAATGTATGTGAGAAAATACTGATGAGGCAGATGTTATTGCAACATAATTACAAAAGAGCAGCCAGAGGCTGGAAAATCAGGAGGAATTTAGAATAATCTACAACAACTCCAGGAAAATCCTGGAATGTTGGCTCAAAGTTTTCCAACCTTCTCTGAGCCTAGTTCACCTGATTATTTGCCATAGCAACTAAAGACAACAGACTGTTGAATTCACTTGGAGATTCCGTGTAAACGTTGGAATGTGTGTAACACGTCCAAAACTGACACAACTGACAGGATAATGTTAAATTCCTTGAAGTGACCTACATTTACTCTCTTTAGACGTGCAACATTCAGAATGAACAGTGGACAACAGAAATATGTTCCCAAGGTCTTCCCTTGCATTGCTTATTACAGTCTAAGCAGTGAAAGAGTGAACGTGCACTGTAATCGAGTGCCATATCCATCAGGCATGAAAACATTAATTTGAAAATAATAAATCAAAATGTTGTCTGCTCATGCTGTGAGTGCGGTTGGCATTCCTTCAGCTGCAGAGATAATGCCTCCACCCAATTTAAACAAGAACTCATTACTGACTGAGGAAAACCCTCTATTACCACCGAAAGCAGACCAATACATGGAATGGATTCTGAACTTGTTATATGGCGCCCTCTTGTGTTGGTGTCCTGAAGGCAAACATTGGTGCTCGAGAAAGTCTCCTGCATGTCTGTCATTTATTGAAAGAAAAACCTGGATTGCAGAACTTTGCATCATAGAAATGTGTCAAACACTGGGCTTAAAACAAACATTTCTCAAGATGTTTGTATGTCAGCTGAAACCCATTGAAGAATACCAAGTAATCATTGTGGAAGTAGATGTAAAACAACGGACAAAAGTTGTAAAAACTCCACAGCCTGGCACCCTGCCCTCAAAGGATAACTCACAATACTTCACAGACAAGTCCAGAAAGCCCAATCAGTTAATGAATTACATGATTAAATGATTAGACACTGATATTTACAGACGATATACAGTTCCTTCAGAAAGTATTCACACCCCACTCTTCATATTTTCAAGAATGGTTGTGGCTGCATCATGTTAGGGGTATGCTTGTCATCGGCAAGGACTAGGGAGTTTTTTAGGATACAAAAGAAAAGGAACAGAGCTAAGCACAGGCAAAATCCTAGAGGAAAACCTGGTTCAGTCTGCTTTCCTACAGACACTGGGAGACAAATTTACCTTTCAGCATGACAATAACCTAAAACACAAGGCCAAATATACACTGGTTGCTTACCAAGATGACATTGAATGTTCCTGAGTGGCCTAGTTACAGTTTTGACCTAAATTTGCTTGAAGATCTATGGCAAGACTTGAAATACCAATAATCAACAACCAACTAGACTGAGCTCTGAGAATTTGAAAAAGAATAATGTGCAAATATTGTACAATCCAGGTGTGCAGAGTTCTAACAGGCTTACTCGAGAAAGACTCACAGATCACGTACTTACAGTATGTCAATGACATATTTCTGTATTTCATTTTCAACAAATTTGCTACATTTCTAAAAACACGTTTTCACTTTGTCATTATGGTGTATTATCTGTCGATGGGTGAGAAAAACAACAACATATGTAATCCATTTTGAATTGAGGCTGTAACACAACAAAATGTGGAATAAGTCAAGGGGTCTGAATCATTTCTGAAGGCACTCTACATTCGAGCAATTTAGCAGACAAATAAAATACAATAAAATGTTTCACATGCTTCATAAACACAGGTACTTATGTCGATTAAATATTTCTGTATTTCATTTTCATTAAGAGTGATATGCTTATACAGAGCGACTTACAGGAGCAATTGTGGTTAAGTGTCTTGCTCAAGGTCACGTCAACAGAGCTTTCACCTTGTCGACTTGGAGATTCAAACCAGTGACCATTCAGTTACTGGCCCAGCACTGTTAACCGCTAGGCTATCTGTACCAGTGAAACTATACATAAACCATTGACAAGCTGTGGGCTCATTGGCCTGTTATGTCTGTCCGGCTTTATTTTTAAGATTAAGATCACTTTATTGGTCAATTGCAGACAAGATCCAAGGGAAATTTGACTTCCGCTTTTAACCCAACCCCCCCGAAACACACACACACACACACACACACACACACACACACACACACACACACACACACACACACACACACACACACACACACACACACACACACACACACACACACACACACACACACACACACACACACACACACACACACACCCCTTTAGGGGACCTAAAATGTATTTCCATCCAAAAACCTATTTTCCCTAACCCCTAAAATAGCCTTTGTCCTCATGAGGACCTGGGGAATGTCCCCACAAGGTAGAATTTTCCTTATTTTACTATCCTAGTGGGGACTTACAGTACCCACAAGGATAGTACAAGCAGGTTTCTTTTGAGAGGTGTAGGGAGCTGCCACACTGGGCACCCAGAGAGCTGTTGTCGTGATGGTTAAATGCCTTGCTCAAGTGCATAATGGAAGGCATCTAGGATTTGATACCAGCAACCCTCTGGTTGCAAGCTCAGATTTTTCCCATCAGACCCAGGATTTGAACTAGCAACTCTCAGGCTGCTGGCTCACCTCTCTAACCACTAGGCTATATCACTATATCATGTTACATTCATGTAGTATAAGGATTTTCTCTCAGGCAAATACACATTATGGCACCTTACTCATAGAAACACAAATCTCACTGGGCACAGACGTCAGTTCAATGTCTATTTTGGATTTACATTTTGGTTGAGTTGTCAATGAACGTGAACTCAACATGAAATCAACAACAAATGTCACCATGTCATTAGATTTAGGTTAGAAGTTAGGTGAACAAATATAAAATGTTCTTCAGTTGACAACTTTTTGCAAATCCAATCAATTTTCCACGTTGATTTAACATCATCACTTAGATTTTTGTGGTTGAAAAGAATGCATTTAGTGTCATCCTACAGATAGAAGGATGTACAGAACAGTGGTTCAATCCCGGGGGGACAGAGAGATGAAGATTAAAAACAGTCTGTCATTCAATTGATCTGTTCCACCTTTAACCAATGTCTCAAGGTAACCATTAAACAACTGACCCCTCAGGCTTCATCCTCCCGTTCCAGCTTGAACAGGGTTGATGATCAACACAATCAATGGAAGTGTTGATTTATTTGAGGTCTCTTAGCGTTTAAGGAGACGTGAGCCTCTTTGCTGCTGTTGATCAGTCAGTCTATACTTGACGAGTTTGAAACGCTTTCTAAAACACGTTCACATTTGTGTTATTTCATCAGAACTGATTGCTTATGAGTACCTTCATGTGTGTGTAAAATATTACTGTTCTCAGATTTTTTTATTCATAGATTTATGATGTGTATGAAAATGTGTTATCTTCTGGCAAAAGCTGTATATCCACTGTTTAGCTGGAATGGAATCTTCGTATCCTATATATTTGACTGTGATATGTGGTTTTGTCACCTAGGAACACGATATACAGTGCCTTTGGAAAGTATTCAGACCCCATGACTTTTTCTACATTTTGTTACGTTACAGTCTTATTCTAAAATTGATTAAATACATGTTTTTTTTCCCTCAGCAATCTACACACAATACCAAAATGAAAAAGTGAAAAAAAATGTTTTGAAATGTTTGCACATTCATTAAATGTATTCAGACCCTTTGCTATGAGACTCGAAATTGAGCTCAGGTGCATTCTGTTTCCATTGATTATCCTTGAGATGTTTCTACAACTTGATTGGAGTCGACCTGTGGTAAATTCAATTGATTGGACATGATTTGGAAAGGCACACACCTGTCTATCTCAGGTCCCACAGTAGACAGTGCATCTCAGAGCAAAAACCAAGCCATGAGGTAAAAGGAATTGTCCCTAGAGCTCCGAAACAGGATTGTGTCGAGGCACAGATCTGGGGAAGGGTACCAAAAAATGTCTGCAGCACTGAAGGTCTCCAGGAACACAGTGACCTCCATCATTCTTAAATGGAAGACGTTTGGAATCAGCAAGGCTCTTCCTAGAGTTGGCCACCCGGGGGAGAAGGGCCTTGGTCAGGGAGGTGACCAAGAACCCGATGGTCACTCTGACATAGCTCCAGAGTTCCTCTGCGGAGATGGGAGAACCTTCCATAAAGACAACCAATCAGGCCTTTATGGTAGAGTGGCCAGACGGAAGCCATTCCTCAGCAAAAGGCACATGACAGCCCACTTGGAGTTTGCCAAAAGGCACCTAAAGGACTCTCAGACCATTAGAAACAAGATTCTCTGATCTGATGAAACCAAGATTGAACGCTTTGGCCTGAATGCCAAGCGTCACGTCTGGAGGAAACCTGGCACCATCCCTACGGTGAAGCATGGTGGTGGCAGCATCATGCTGTGGGGTTGTCTTTCAGCGGCAGGGACTGGGAAACTAGTCGGGATTGAGGGAAAGATGAACGGAGCTAAGTACAGAGAGATCCTTGATAACAACCTGCTCCAGAACGCTCAGGACCTCAGACTGGGGTGAAGTTTCACCTTCCAACAGGACAACGACCCTAAGCACACAGCCAAGACAATGCAGGAGTGGCTTCGGGACAAGTCTCTGAATGTCCTTAAGTGGACCCGCCAGAGCCTGGACTTGAACCCGATCAAACATCTCTGGAGAGACCTGAAAATAGCTGTGCAGCAACGCTCCCCATCCAACCTGACAGAGCTTGAGAGGATCTGCAGAGAAGAATGGAAGAAACTCCCCATATACAGGTGTGCCAAGCCTGTAGCGTCATAACCAGAGACTCAAGGCTGTAATCGCTGCCAAAGGTGCTTCAACAAAGTACAAGAGTCATTTTACTTATGTAAATGTGATATTTCAGTTAATTTGTACTAGATAAATTAGCAAAAAATGATGGGGTATTGTGTGTAAATGAATGGATTTTTTTTTAAATCAATTTTAGAAGAAGCCTGTAACGTAACAAAATGTGGAAAAAGTCAAGGAGTCTGAATACATTCCAAATGCACTGTATACAAAAGTATTTGGACACCCATTCAAATTAGTGGATTCGTCTATTTTAGCCACACCCGTTGCTGACAGGTGTATAAAACCGAGCACACAGCCATGCAATCTCGATATAAAACATTGGCAGTAGAATAGCCTAACTGAAGAGCACAATGACTTTCAACGTGGCACCGTCATTTTGTATATATATATTTTTTTTAACCTTTATTTAACTAGGCAAGTCAGTTAAGAACAAATTCTTATTTACAATGACGGCCTACCAAAAGGCCTCATGCGGGGACGGGGGTCTGGGATTAAAAATGTAAAATAAAATACAAATATAGGACAAAGCACACATCACGACAAGAGAGACACCACAACACCACACAAAGAGAGACCTAGGACAACATAGCATGGCAGCAACACATGAAAACACAGCATGGTAGCAACACAACATGACAACAACATGGCAGCAGCACAACATGTTAGCAGCACAACATGATACAAACATTATTGGGTAGAGACAACAGCACAAAGGGTAAGAAGGTAAAGACAACAATACATCACACAAAGCAGCCACAAATGTCAGTAAGAGTGTCCATGATTGAGTTATTGAATGACATTTTGCCACCTTTACAACAAGTCAGTGTGTTAAATTTCTGCCCTGCTAAAGCCGCCCCGGTCAACTGTAAGTGCTGTTATTGTGAAGTGGAAACGTCTAGGAGCAACAATGGCTAAGTCCCGATGTGGTAGGCCACACAAGCTCACAGAACGGACCGCCGAGTGCTGAAGCGCTTAGCGCGTAAAAATCGCCTTTCCTCGGTTGCAACACTCACTACAGAGTTCCAAACTGCCTCTTGAAGCAATGTCAGCACAAGAACTGTTTGTTGGGAAAGCAGACGCACACAAGCCTAAGATTAGCGTGCGCAATGCCAAGCGTCGGCTGGAGTGGTGTAAAGCTCGCCGCCAATGGACTCTGGAGCAGTGGAAATGCAATCTCTGGAGTGATGAATCACGCTTCACCATCTGACAGCCCGAATCTGGGTTTGGCAAATGCCAGAAGAACGCTACCTGCCCCAATGCATAGTGACAACTGTAAAGTTTGCTGGAGGAGGAATAATGTGTTTGCTGGAGGAGGAATAATGTTCTGTGGCTGTTTTTCATGGTTCGGGCCCCTTAGTTGCAGTGAAGAGAAATCTTAACGCAACAGCATACAATGACTTTCTAGACGATTCTGTGCTTCCAACTTTGTGGCAGCAGTTTGGCTAAGGCCCTTTCCTGTTTCAGCATGACAATGCCCCCGTGCACAAAGCGAGGTCCATACAGAAATGGTTTGTTGAGATGAGTGTGGAAGAACTTGACTGTTCTGCACAGAGCCCTGACCTCAACCCCTTTGGGATGAACTGGAACGCCGACTTCGAACCAGGGCCTAATCGCCCAACATCAGTGCCCAACATCAGTGCCCGACCTAGGTAGTTTTTCTAGCCACCGTGCTTCTACATCTGCATTGCTTGCTGTTTGGGGTTTTAGGCTGGGTTTCTGTACAGCGCTTTGTGACATCGGCTGATGTAAAAAGGGCTTAATAAATACATTTCATTGATTGATTGATAATGTTCTTGTGGCTGAATGGAAGCAATTCCCCGCAGCAATGTTCCAACATCTAGTGGAAAGCCTTCCACTAGAGTGGAGGCTGTTATTGCAGCAAAGGGAAATAACTCCATATTAATGCCCACGATTTTGGAATGAGACGTTCAACAAGCAGGTGCCCACATACTTATGGTCATATAGTGTATCTTAAGATGAATGCACTCACTGTAAGTTGCAATGGATAAGAGCATCTTCTAAATGACTGAAATGTCAAAGGTACATGTTTTACATACAGATCTCATTTTACAGTATTGATTTTTTTAAAGTATTTGTTTTATATTGATGTCACAAATGGATAGTTTGTACATTTCAATATTCAACATTTGTAAAACCTAGTAGTACTACTTATTTCTCTGAGAGTGAGGCGGATACTGTATAGCATTTAATAAAAAACAGGATTATTTGTCTCTGAAATGAACAAAGGGAAACATGTCTTTTTTTAAATATCAGGTACATTTGTAATATTATTAGTATATTGTGCATTGTAATTTTCATGTCCTCCTGTTGTGGTAAACTTTTGATTATGTTTTAACTATGGTTACCCCAGTCAACAAGCCCCAAACCAGCGAGCGTGCAGAGAGTAGAACGATCTGTAGTGGCTGCATTGCAAGAGACACTCGTATCAAACTGAAAAGGAGACGTACATGACAATCAGAGAAATGGAGGCAATTATCGTTACGATACTCATTATTGTGACACTCAGAACCGGATGACACAATCAATCTTCTACGCCTCATGCTTGACCTTTGACTGAATCTTTATGCTTGGTACTTAAAATCAGTATTTGATTCAGTAAGCAGCTTATCCTTATCAGATCCTCACTGCCAGTCATTCTCCTTATTGCATAGTCATATCCAAGGACATTATCGGAAGCACCTATTCAGCTGTACAGAGATTAGTGTGAGTAGCGTGTACCAGGACCCTGGGTACAGGAGCTGAGGGCTCACATCCATTGTGTCCTTTACGTTAATCACTTCCTGTTTGATGATGAATGGCTGAATGAGTGTGGATAATGTGATGAGGTCCACTCAGATGGCATTTGATGTGACTGGGTCTCTGTTACACTCTGAGAGTTTTCTGCTTTCTTTAAACAATACTCCTGAGGCAAGAGCGGAAATTAAAGTCGCCTGTGAATAGCCATGACATTATTTTGAGGACTAGAGAAACAAAAAGGGGTAAAAAAAAAATAAAGTAAATCCATCCAATCGAATAGAGATTCTATCCATTATGTAAAGCAAGGGAGGATGTGAAGGAAGAAGAGAAGTAAGTAGCCTAATTGGTGAAGCCACAGGGTGTAGTCAGACTACTACCCAAATGGCCAGAGATGTCAGTGAGTGTTGTAAGCTTTGCTTTCATTTCCCCTGTGAACGACGGTGGGCAAAGCAAAGCGTTTTAATTATGTAGTGATTCTGTGAACCAATCCTTTGTGTGTATTACCCTGACCATGTAGACTAGGCCTAGACTATCTTATCTTTTTGTTGCCTTTTCCATCGTTGGTCTTGATCTTATACAAGTTATGTTTGGTAGTACAAAACAAGCTCCACACTGCCACCCAGCAAGCAAAAAACACTTATGTCACAGACAGTGCATATAAATCTGCTGTTTTCACACGTTGCCCTGGAGGGGTTAGCTGCCGTTTTATTGGCTCTTAAACAACCGTGCTATTATGTTTGTTTAAAAAAAAAAAAAAAGTAACTTATTTTGTACATAATGTTGCTGCTACCGTCTCTTATGACCGAAAAGAGCTTCTGGATCTCAGAACAGCGATTACTCACCTCGAATTGGACGAATAATTTGTCTTTAATGAGTTGGACGGGAAGGATATACTCCAAACATCTGAACAGGCCCTCATCCACACCATTCGCTGGAGAAAGAAACAGAGATTTTGCGGAAAGAGCTCAGGGTGCCTTGTAAGGATCAGGCGACGAGTGGCTAATCTGCCTTTGCCATCAGTACTGTTAGCTAAATAAATGGGACGAACTGAAAGCACGTATATCCTACCAACAGGACATTAAAAACTGTAAAATCGTATATTTCACAGAGTCGCGGCTGAACGACGACATTAATAACATACAGCTGCATATTTGTAAACAACAGCTGGTGCACGATATCTAAGGAACTCTCAAGGTTTTGCTCACCTGAGGTAGAGTATATCATGATAAGCTGTAGACCACACTATCTACCTAGAGAGTATTCATCTGTATTTTTCGTAGCTGTCTACATACCACCACAGACCGATGCTGGCACTAAAACTGCACTCAATGAGCTGTATACCGCCATAAACAAACAGGAAAACACTCATCCCTAGTGTCCAGGGACTTTAATGCAGGGAAACTTAAATCAGTTTTATCTCATTTCTATCAGCTTTTTAAATGTGCAACCAGAGGGAAAAAATTTACTCCACAAACAGAGACACGTACAAAGCTCTCCCTCACCCTCCATTTGGAAAATCTGACCATAATTCTATCCTCCTGATTCCTGCTTACAAGAAAAATTAAAGCAAGAAGCACCAGTGACTCGGTCAATAAAAAAGTGGTCAGATGAAGCAGATGCTAAACTACAGGACTGTTTTGCTAGCACAGACTGGAATATGTTCCGGGATTCTTCCAATGGCATTGAGGAGTACACCACATCAGTCACTGGCTTTATCAATAAGTGCATCGATGACGTCGTCCCCACAGTGACTGTATGTACATACCCCAACCAGAAGCCATGGATTACTGGCACTGAGCTACAGGGTAGAGCTGCTGCTTTCAAGGAGCGGGACTCTAACCCGGAAGCTTATAAGAAATCCCTCTATTCCTTCCGACGAACCATCAAATAGGCACAGCGTCAATACAGGACTAAGATCGAATCTTACCACACCGGCTTAAAAACTATTACAGAGCACAAAGGGAAGCACAACTGTGAGCTGCCCAGTGACACGAGCCTACCAGACAAGCTAAATACCTTCTATGCTCGCTTCGAGGCAAGTAACACTGAAATAGCATAGCTTTTCCGGATGACTGTGTGATCACGCTCTCCGTAGCCGATGTGAGTAAGAACTTTAAACAGGTCAACATTCACAAGGCTGCAGGGCCATACGGATTACCAGGACGTGTACTCCGAGCATGCGCTGACGAACTGGCGAACATTTTCATCCTCTCCCTGTCTGAGTCTGTAAAACCAACATGTTTCAAGCAGACCACCATAGTCCCTGTGCCCAAGAACACTAAAGTAACCTGCCTAAATGACTACCGACCCGTAGCACTCATGTCTGTAGCCATGAAATGCTTTGAAAGGCTGGCCATGGCTCACATCAACACCATTATCCCAGAAACCCTAGACCCACTCCAATTTGCATACCGCCCCAACAGATCCACAGATGATGCAATCTCTATTGTACTCCACACTGCCTTTTCACACCTGGACAAAAGGAACACCTATGTGAGAATGCTATTCATTGAATACAGCTCAGCATTCAACACAATAGTGCCCTCAAAGCTCATCACTAAGCTAAGGACCCTGGGACTAAACACCTCCCTCTGCAAATGGATCCTGGACTTCCTGACGAGCTGCCCCCATGTGGTAAGGGTAGGTAACAACACATCCGCCACGCTGATCCTCAACACAGGGGCCCCTCAGGGGTGCGTGTTCAGTCCCCTCCTGTACTCCCTGTTCACTCATGACTGCACGGCCAGGCACGACTCCAACACCATCATTAAGTTTGCCGATGACACAACAGTAGTAGGCCTGATCACCGACAATGATGAGACAGCCTATAGGGAGGAGGTCAGAGACCTGACCGTGTGGTGCAAGGACAACAACCTCTCCCTCAACGCGATCAAGACAAAGGAGATGATTGTGGACTACAGGAAAAGGAGGACCGAGCACGCCCCCATTCTCATCGACAGGGCTGTAGTGGAGCAGGTTGAGAGCTTCAAGTTCCTTGGCATCCACATCACCAACAAACTAACATGGTCCAAGCACACCAAGACAGTTGTGAAGAGGGCCCGACAAAACCTATTCCCCCTCAGGAGACTGAAAAGATTTGGCATGGGTCCTCAGATCCTCAAAAGGTTTTACAGCTGCACCATCGAGAGCATCCTGACGGGTTGCATCACTGCCTGGTATGGCAACTGCACAGTCTCCAACCGCAAGTGCGTATGGCCCAGTATATCACCGGGGGCCAAGGTTCCTGTCATCCAAGACCTCTATACCAGGCAGTGCTAGAAGAAGGACCTAAAAATTGTCAAAGACTCCAGCCACCCTAGTCCTAGACTGTTATCTCTGCTACTGCACGCCCAGCGTTACCGGAGCGCCAAGTCTCGGTCCAAGAGGCTTCTAAACAGGTTCTACCACCAAGCCATAAGACTCCTGAACATCTAATCAAATGGCTACCCAGACTATTTGCACCCCCCCCCCCCTTCTACACTGCTGCTACTCTCTGTTATTATCTATGCATAGTTACTTTAATAACTCTACCTACATGTACATATTACCTCAATTACCTCAACACCGGTGTTCCTGAAAATTGACTCTGTACCCCTGTATATAGCCCCGCTATTGTTATTTACTGCTGCTCTTTAATTATTTGTTATTCTTATCTCTTACTTTTTTGTTGTTGTATTTTCTTAGAACTGCACTGTTGGTTAAGGGCTTAAGTAAGCCTTTCACTATAAGGTCTAGACATGTTGTATTGAGCGCATGTGACAAATAAAATTGGATTTGATTTGATCAATGGAACTACAGTAGAGAGAGTCAGCAGTTTTAAGTTCATCAGCATCCACATCACAGAGGGATTGACATGGTCTAACAACGCCATCACTCTTGTGAAGAGGGCGCAACAGTGTCTCTACTTCCTAATGCAGCTGGAGAAATTTGGCATGCCACCCGGGTCCTCTCCAAATACTACCGCTGCACCATTGAGGGCGTCCTGACCGGTTGCATCACAGCCTGGTACCGGTATTACTCCGTCCACGACTGCAAGGCTCTCCAACAAGTAGTGAAAACGACCCAGTACATACATGGATGGGACCGTGCTCCCATCCATCCATTCAGGACATCTACTCGAAAACGGTGCCTGAGGAAGGCCCGCAGCATCATCAAGGACCCCACACACGAGCTGTTCACTCTCTTACCGTCAGGCAGACAGTATCCGCGCATGAGGTCTCAGAGACAGTTTCTATCTTCAAGCTAAACAGACTACTGAACACTTGAACTGGACTGACCACCTGCACTGACTCTCCGTATCTTAGAACACATGCGCTCTCTCTCTCTCGCACGCACGCACGCACACACGCACGCACGCACGCACGCACGCACACACACCCACTGCTACCACACTCTATTTATGATTTGCTAAATACTGCACACTTTAAGCACTTGTCCCTCAATCCCCTTCCCCAAAACACATGTAAATAAATTGTGCCTTCCTGTAATATACTGTACTTATGCTAAAATGTGATTCTATTCTACTGAGACATTTACTTTATGTTCATATACTTATATTTTATTATTTCTTATAGTTGTTGTATTGACGAGAAGGAACCTGCAAGTAAGCATTCCGTTGGGTGGTGAGTATACCATGTGTATCCCATACATACGACTCATAAAACTTGAAACTTGGGTAGCGGGTCCAAGTTGGAGAGAGGGGTAGTTGATCAGACTAGGGTTAATCTCTCAGTAAGTTAGTCAGACAGTATTATGTGTGGGCGAAGCATCAGCTCAGAACTGACACCAACCTCGGAGCAGAGCGAGAACCGTGGTGAACCTCAGGGTGTTATTGTCTGCTCCTTATCTCACCTGCTCCAGGATCTATTCTCTGTCTGCAGAGAGAGGCACCGAGCAGATTTAAACGGACAGGGAGAAGTGTCTGAATAATCAGAGACATGTTTTTTTTATGTCCAATCTTCCAGTCCATTTCAAAAGGCACCAAATGATATTAGAGCTAAGGCTGCAAGAGAAGAATGACGAGCGAGGACCAATAACGAGGAAATTGGGAGGTGGTAAAATGAAAGACAACCTGAATGTACTTTTCCTCATCTGACCATTATAGCCTGAAGTTGAAGTAAAACTCTTCAGTTCTTTTAATGGTCATCCTGAAAGACACATGCACGCATGTTTGAGGCCACACACTTCTCGTTTACTCCCTCTCGTCTTTGCTGCCATCCAAACGTATTTTCTCGCTTTTAGACTAATCTTGACTAAACTACCTACTAGCGACTAGCCAACCAAAAATGATCTCATTGAGTCTAAGAATCCATTCACCCTCCCCAAAAGTAAATGTAATCAGCAACCTCATCCACTTCCAAAGGAGACAGAGGAAAAAGGGTGGTAAAGTGCCTTTTCTCTGGCATGGGTCACAGTACTGTAGCGGTGGCAGCCTATTAGAGGATCTGTAGCAGTGGAGGAAGAGGTGGACCAACATTTAATCAAGTTATCCTTTTTTAGATAAAACTATACTAAATATATTCACATCACCAAATAATTGATTAAAACACACTGTTCTGGCATGAAGGTCTACAGTAGCCTAAACGTGTAACGAATACACAGGGACTCAAGAAGCAGGTGCAGAAGGTGAGTAATAAACAAGATAATACAAAACAGAAGAAGCTTCCTGAACGTAACCAAAACCCATACTGCCTGATGACTGAGGCAACTGACAGCTATAAGGGAGAGATCCGTTACAATGTCTATGAACTGATGTGACCAAGGCCACAGAGGCACGGGAGGGAGAGGTCGTTTTCCTGCTGGAGCGTGCCGGGGAGATTTGGATTGAGTACATACCGAACATGAGTGGACATAGTGGGCGACGTCCTGCGCCAAAGAGGGCCACCAGTATTTATCGGAAAGGGATTGGATAGTGCGGGTGATACCTGGGTGTCCAGCGGCGAGGGATGTGTGTGCCCAGGTCAACAGCCGATCTCTCACCCCCGTGAGGGACGTACATGCACTCTGGATGGCAAGTGGTAGGTTCCCTCTCCAGAGCCTGGCGGATGTCCACATCTACATCCAAAACACAGGGTCAGTGATACCGGAGGACCGATTGATGGGCTGGAGGACACTCAGAGGACCCTCCCCCGACGTGGAACCACAGGCCGTGGGAAAGCAGGTCCTCCGGCATCCTGGTCCCCAGGTGGTGATTCTCATCTTTGACCAGGAGATGGTGGGGTTATGAAGTTGGAGCCACGGGAGGCCGAGGATGACTTTATGTATGGGTGCGGTGATGATGAGGAAGGGAAGGCTTTCCTGGAACTTGTGTCCCATGGTGAGGGGGAGTGGTGCTGTGACGTGCGCAATTGTGCCGGATCCCAGTGGTCACATATCCAGGGCTTGGACAGCAAAAGGAGAGGAGAGTGGGTATGAAGTTAAGTTCAGGGAGGAGGCGAGGTCCTGGTCGATAACGTTCCCTGCGGCACCAGAGTCCACTAGAGATGTAGAAAAACACTTGAGGGACAGCCAGCCAGTGAAATGGGAACCAGAAAATGTTTGGCGGAGAGCGATAATAATGGAATACTCACGGCTGATTGGAAACAGCTGATGAATGCTGCCATGGGGTTTTTCTGACAAACAGTTTTATTGAATACTTTTAATTATCTGATTATTTCATTTATGTAGTATTTTATATCTATTTTTTATTAAATATTTTGGATCCAGCGACGCAGATAGCCAAGGTGCTGGGTCCGCTAGATTTGTCCCTGGATCATTTTACTAGCATTTTATTAGCCTATTGGCTAGCAAGCAAAATGGCTGAATTGAGTGAAGGGTGTTCTCCTGTTTCTACACAAAGCAGTGAAAACTCCTTTGACTTTATCGCCGACCATAAGGCCATTAAATGCATTTAATTTGACACGTTCACAGTCATCCCAGTGAAGAACTTTTCTGAAAACTTCACCTGTGTCAAATAAGAGACCTGCACCCCAGCGTTCAGTTTTTTTCTCGCAGCATCATGATATTAAACTCTCAACTCGTTTGGAGCTACTGTCCCCGCTGTGTTCCTCAAGGTGTACGGACACCGGGTACGCAGACGCTGTAGCTTCTACAATGACGACCACCGCTGCACTATGGGCTGTCGTGTTCAGGGTGTAGGGCGGCTAGCGTCTCCACCCGGCAATCGGGATCTACGCGGCCTTCTCCCCAGCCAATTTCTGCGGCGCCTGTCGCTGATCGGAGATACGGTAGCAGGGGGTTCTGACCGGCGCTCATCATTGGAAGCTCAATGGTAAGGAACATCTCCTTGCCAGGGATCAGAACCCTATGCTATCCGGGTGCAAAAGTTAAGTATATCACTACGCTACTCCCTGATGCCATAAGCCAAAATACACAGACGGATACTGTTATAGTACTTGTAGGATTTAATGACACTAAGTTGGCCAGCTCTGAACTGCTTAAAAGAGACTCCATGGAACTAATTGCAAAAATGGAGATACATAAACAAGCGTCCCATTATATAGGGTCTCATACCCACGATGAGACGTGGATAGGGTAGATTCAGTAGGTTGCTATCACTTCAGGTCTGGCTAAAGAGTTATTGTAACTCTGTCAATGTTGTCTTTATTGATAACTTTTACACTTTTTGGAAAGAGAAAAGATTCTACAAAGAAGATGGAATTCACCCAAACTGTCTCGGGGTTATACATTGCAAGGCCATTTTGAGGCTGCTCTGAGAGACTGACTGCGATATAACCCACATTTTACCCAGGTTATGCCAACGATCATCACACATCAAACTGTTTCTGATGTTAAATACTCTACTCCAGTCAAGGAATTCTACATTAGCTACATTATTACGATCGGGCCCTTGTTTTCAATTTCCTCCTAAAATGAAATACCCAAATCTAACTGCCTGTAGCTCAGGACCTGAAGCAAGGATATGCATATTCTTGATACCATTTGAAAGGAAACACTTTGAAGTTTGTGGAAATGTGAAAGTAATGTTGAATATAACACATTAGATCTGGTAAAAAATAAAACAAAATACAAACGTTTTCTTATTCCCCCCCCCCCATAATCTTTGAATTGCAAGAGAAGGGCTATACATTGAGATAGGATTCTAGGTGAATTTACAAGATGGCAGCCGTGTGTGTGCAAAGTTTCAGACTGATCCAGTGAAGAATTACATCACTACACAATATGTTGTATCAAGTCCGCCAGGAGTTTGCCCAAATGTGCCGAATCGGTCAATTTATACATTTTCAAGTACATAACTATAGAGAAAATACAAAAAGGCTATGGTAATAAAAAGAAACGTTTACACACACCCAGGAATGTCATACATGATGGATCATTAGCTTCCCTACAGCAAATACACTAACCTTCAGACATCTAGATGGCCGTGCGGGGTGGTGTGGAGCCAGAGACAGCAGTGGGGTCAAACTGTAGACCCCAGTTCCTACATTTGAATATAAAAATTGATTTTATCAAACAAAACTTTGCTACATTTTATCTCTGGGACCCTCAGGATGACAAATCAGAGTAAGATTACTGAATGTAAGCACAGTATTTACCTTCAGAGGTGAATGTATCAAACCAGTTGACGTGATAAAAGTGTTTTGTTGTTGTGCACTATCCTCAAACAATAGCATGGTATTTTTTGCTGTAATAGCTACTGTAAATTGGACACTGCAGTTAGATGAACAAGAATTCCAGGTTTTAGATGTGACCATGAGCCAAAACGTGCATGTATTTGTTGATGGAGTGTATAGGCCTCCTGCTGCTTCAGTTGATAGATTAGTATCATAACTGAGCATTTAAAACCTTTTCTATCATCGGAACTGGTGGTTTTAGGCGACTTTAACCTGGACTGGCTGAAACCTATCCCAGACAACTTTAAGAACATTTGTCTTTGTCAAATTTGTCTTTGTCATTTTTATTCATATTAAAATGGATACTCACCACGCTGCATCTTGGTCCGACATTTCTTACTATTCGTCGTCAGAGGAGGACGAAGAATATCGTTACAGTCTTGAACTTTTTTGCTTAGTACATGATTCCATATGTGTTATTTCTGTCACGTTCTGACCTAAGTTCCTTTTTTATGTCTTTATTTTTAGTTTGGTCAGGGCGTGAGTTGGGGTGGGCATTCTATGTTGTTTTTCTATGTTTTGTTCTGTAGGTGATTTTCTATGTGTTTGGCCTAGTATGGTTCTCAATCAGAGGCAGGTGTCAGTCGTTGTTTTGTGGGTGGTTGTATCCTGTGTTAGTGTTTTCACCATACGGGACTGTTTCGGGTTATTTGTTTGTACTTTTGTTATTTCTTTCAGTGTTCTGTTTGATTTATTAAATTATCATTATGGACACTTACCACGCTGCGCATTGGTCCTCCTCTTCTTCCAACCACGACAAGCGTTACAATTTCATAGTTTTGATGTCTTCACTATTATTCAACAATGTAGAAAATAATACAAATAAAGAAAAATCCCCGAGTAGGTGTGTTCGAACTTTTGACTGGTACTGTAGGTAACGTTGAGATCAAGGGCCCATAATCAGAAGGATGCAGAAGGTTCTGGTGCAAAGGTGTCCAAATTTATTTTTAGTGTTCATTAGTGATAGCCAGCGATTAATATTTACAAGACAAATGGATAGACAATACACTTACTTCTCAAACAAAATAGAAAAAGACAAACAGCTCTGCGCTGCTCCATGAGGCGCAACAAGTATTAATGCCCTGACTTCTGCAGAGGCTGTATCACCGTAAATGCTGCACGGCCATGTAGCGCCTTTTACCCTATAGCTTCCCTAGCTATTAGATGTTAGGGGTGTATCTGGCTCCAGCAGCCTACTCTATCGTCAAACCTAATCTACGCAGAAACCCAAAGCAGGCGTTTATACCCTCCCTTGAACTTGTCCAATTTTTTATTTTATTTATTTAACCTTTATTTAACCAGGTAGACAAGTTGAGAACAAGTTCTCATTTACAACTGCGACCTGGCCAAGATAAAGCAAAGCAGTTCAACACATACAACAACACAGAGTTACACATGGAATAAACAAACAGACAATCAATAATACAGTAGAAAAGTCTATATACAGCATGTGAAAATGAGGTAGGATAAGGGAGGTAAGGTAATAAATAGGCCATGGTGGCTAAGTAATTACAATATAGCAATTAAACACTGGAATGGTAGAATGTGCAGAAGATGAATGTGCAAGAAGAGATACTGGGTGCAAAGGAGCAAGCTAAATATATAAATACAGTATGGGGATGACGTAGATTGGATGGGCTATTTACAGATGGGCTATGTACAGGTGCAGTGATCTGTGAGCTGCTCTGACAGCTGGTGCTTAAAGCTAGTGAGGGAGGTAAGAGTCTCCAGCTTTAGTGATTTTTGTAGTTCGTTCCAGTCATTGGCAGCAGAGAACTGGAAGGAGAGGCGGCCAAAGGAAGAATTGGCTTTGGGGGTGACCAGTGAGATATACCTGCTGGAGTGAGTGCTACGGGTGGGTGCTGCTATGGTGACCAGTGAGCTGAGATAAGGCGGGGCTTTACCTAGCAGAAACTTGTAGATGACCTGGAGCCAGTGGGTTTGGCAACGAGTATGAAGCGAGGGCCAGCCAACAAGAGCGTACAGGTCGCAGTGGTGGGTAGTATATGGGGCTTTGGTGGCAAAACGGATGGCACTGTGATAGACTGCATCCAATTTGTTGAGTAGAGTGTTGGAGGATATTTTGTAAATGACATCGCCGAAGTCAGAGATCGGTAGGATGTTTTACGGGGGTATGTTAGGCAGCATGAGTGAAGGATGCTTTGCGAAATAGGAAGCCGATTCTAGATTTAATTTTGTATTGGAGATGTTTAATGTGAGTCTGGAAGGATAGTTTACAGTCTAACCAGACACCTAGGTATTTGTAGTTGTCCACATATTCTAAGTCAGAACCGTCCAGAGTAGGTATGCTGGACGGGCAGGCAGGTGTGGGCAGCGATCGGTTGAAGAGCATGCATTTAGTTTTACTAGCATTTAAGAGCAGTTGGAGGCCACGGAAGGAGAAATGTATGGCATTGAAGCTGGTCTGGAGGTTAGTTAACACAGTGTCCAAAGAAGGGCCAGAGGTATACAGAATGGTGTCGTTTGAGAAATGCGGAGATCAAAGAATCACCAGCAGCAAGAGCGACATCATTGATGTATACAGAGAAGAGAGTCGGCCCGAGAATTGAACCCTGTGGCACCCCCATAGAGACTGCCAGAGGTCCGGATAACAGGTCCTCCGATTTGACACACTGAACTCTATCTGAGAAGTAGTTGGTGAACCAGGCGAGGAAATCATTTGAAAAAACCAAGGCTGTTGAGTCCGCCGATAAGAATGTTGTTATTGACAGAGTCGAAAGCCTTAGCCAGGTCGATGAATACGGCTGCACAGTAATGTCTCTTATCGATGGCGGTTATGATATCGTTTAGGACCTTGAGCGTGCCTGAGGTGCACCCATGACCAGCTCTGAAACCAGATTGCATAGCGGAGAAGGTACAGTGGGATTCGAAATGGTCGGTAATCTGTTTGGTAACTTGGCTTTCGAAGACATTAGAAAGGCAGGGTAGAATATATATAGGTCTGTAGAAATGACAAGTAACCACATAACTAATAGCCAATGTAACTGGCTTCCTCATAATTACCACATAATTACCTCATAATAACTCAAATGACACAGACAAGACATGACAAACGGAACTTTGACACAACGTGGGAAGTATGAACAATGGAAAGCATTAACAGAATTAAACAAACATATTCTCTAACTCGTGAGTGGTTACGATGATTCTGTGCACCGAAACAACATTTCACTGTTGTAGGCAGGAAACAGGTAGCCTAAATAACTGCATTTATGTGTGGAACTAACTATTCGAAAATACTGTACCTTTCCATACAAACATTTGCCTAAAGAACTGGGCATGAATTACAAACAATAGCTTACTGCTAACAAAGGAGCTAAAAGAAGAATATAGTCATGGGCTGTATAATGATTCTAGAAAGAAATGGAAAAATGTCTCATTCGCACACTGGCCCGAATTCCTGGAGTGCCCTTAGGCTCTACAGCCCTTATTGCTAATTCTGTCTCCTTCACCCTGTCTCCTATCCAAAGGTGATGAGAAGAGTTGAAGGAGAGATTAGTGTGGAATAAACAATGGTAGTAGAGCAACCAGTGAAAGGATCATGATTTATTGCATGTGAAAAAGTGGACTTTATATACTTATTGCAAATGTTATAAACTCTACAGCACAAGCAGAGAATACATTGGAGAAAATTGGCATTATTGTGAGTGCAGAAGTGCAGCTGGATGCTTTTTTGGTGCCCGTGATTTCACACCCGAAGCCTTGCAAGTAACCCTTTCTACGAATTTCCACCCTCACAAGTCTCTGAAACCATGTAGTCAGATTTTTTGTTGTTTGTGTAATGCTGTTTCTCTTTTCCGCAATGGACTTTCATTTTTTCTCCAGTTCACTACCCGTACAGTAGATGGCGGCATGCACATAACATTTGCGGGTTCACCATTATACCAGAGAAGAAGAAGAGGCATGGCACCCATCAGGCCCAGCTGCTTTTTGTGGTCTGTGATCTCAATTTTTTTCCTTGGTCTTGTTTTAACACAGATGGCCTCAGAGGTAGCCAGTTGCCCTTCCCATATGGACCCCGTTCTCTGAGGCGGTTGAGGAAGGAGATTAGTTATTTACTTAAGAAATCATTTTTCTTACTGTCTTTCCCTGGCTTGTCTCTGTCTCAGTGCAGTTGTCCTTTGTGGCTAATGGCTAGCCTATTATTGTGCCTGTATGATGAAATCTGCATCAAAACCTTACACTTCTGAAGAAATTCCAAGAGAACCCTACAAGAAACAACAAAAAAGGAAGCTATACTGTTAGCCGCACACTGACGTTGGTTTCCCTGGTGCCGTTAGACCCGTATCGGCAGTTGGGCTCAGCTCAACAGCCAGGGTAGCTCGCTGTGTAGCGAATTTAGAAGGGGTGAGTGTAACGGCGTTAATAAGAACGTGCTGTAAACTCACTCCACAGCTAGCATGAAATGTTGATGATGGAGCTATTCAGTTTCCTTTTGTATAGCTCAAACGGTTGGTACGTTGTCAAGGACGTTCAAGTGTGTTTGCGAGCAGAGGATCACTGGTTTCAGGCCGTTGGGGACAGGGACAGTGGAGAAAGATATACTGTGAGCAGCACATTTCAGTTGCAAGCCCTGTGTTTCTCTGTTGCTGAGTAAGGAAGAGCAGGGCCTGTACTAGGCTGCAGGCCTTTTGTGTCTGCCTGGAGCCGGAGTGCCAAACTTAACCTGATACATTTGAAAAGCAAACCCCTCAATGTCAGCGCTCTCTCAATCAAGCTTGATTATTAAATTCCTCAATTTATCCATCAGTGTGAAGGCCCTGGTGTAAGTGAATTGGGTGATTCCTCACGAAATTAGAACAAAAAACAAACATGGTTTTGGGGATATTCATGACATTTAATTCATAGAAGGGTCCTTTGGAGAAAGTATTGTTGACATATACAGTATTTGACATTTGTATCTTAAAACCTCTTGGAAATAGGGGGCGCCATTTCGACTTTGGGAAAAAATCGTGCCCAAATTAAACAGCCTCGTACTCTGTTCTAGATCATACGATATGCATATTATTATTACTATTGGATAGAAAACACTCTGAAGTTTCTAAAACTGTTTGAATTATATCTGTGAGTAAAACAGAACTCATTTGGCAGCAAACTTCCAAAGAGGAAGTGAAAATTCTGAAAATGGGTGTCTGTGTAAGGCCTTGCCCATTCAATTGCCTTATATTTATGGATCTGTATGCACTTCATACGCCTTCCACTAGATGTCAACAGGCAGTAGAATGTTGAATGGGGTGTCTAGCTTGATGTAATACCGAATGAGAGCTTTTGGAGTGACAGGTCCGCCATATTGGCAGTATTTTGCTGCGCACCAGAGAGCACCATATTATTTTCTGCAATGCGTTAGGTAGACACGACGAAATGCTCCGTCTTGGACGTTATTGGATACATATGAGAAAAACATCATAAAGATGGATTTTCAACTGAGTTTGACCAGTTTATTCAACGTTTATTATGACTTTTGGAATTTTTCGTTCCATGCGCCAAGCGTTCATGTACATGTGCGCTCTACCATGCTAGCCAAAGTTGCTAATTCGACAGAAGAAATGGACATTCTAAAACAAAACAACGATTTATTGTGGAACTAGGACTCCTTGCACTGCATTCTGATGGAAGATCATCAAACGTAAGAGAATATTTATGATGTTATTTCGTATTTTTGTGGAATATGTTGGCTCCAACATGGCGGAGAATGGCTGGGCGCTGTCTCAGATTATTGCATGCTGTGCTTTGTACTAAAGTAATTTTTTAAAATCTAACACAGCGGTTGCATTAAGAACAAGTGTATCTTTCATTTGCTGTACAACATGTATTTTTCAGCAAAGTTTATGATGAGTTTTTTGGTTAGATTACGTCGCTGTGTAAAATTTCTCCGGACAATTTGGTGTTATTTGTGTCGATGGCTGCGTTGTAAAACCCAGATTTGTAGCTATAAATATGCACATTTTCGAACAAAACATAAATGTATTGTATAACATGATGTTATAAGACTGTCATCTGATGAAGTTGTTCAAAGGTTAGCGATTAATTTTATCTCTATTTGTGGGTTTTGTGAAAGCTATGTTTGCGGTGAAAAAATGGCGTTGTGTGTTTGGCTATTGTGGTGAGCTAACATAAATATATGTTGTGTTTTCGCTGTAAAACACTTAAAAATCGGAAATATTGGCTGGATTCACAAGATGTTTATCTTTCATTTGCTGTATTGGACTTGTGATTTCATGAAATTATATTATATGATATCCCTGTGGCGCTAGGCTAGGCTATGCTAGTCAGCTTTATTGATGAGGATGATCCCGGATCCGGGATGGTGGGTCCGTAGAGGTTATTAAAGCATAATTGAGAAAGAATTAATAGAATTTTGAATAATTGTGACATTTTGGCCTTACCTAGGCCTCCTTTAAAACTCCATAATGTTCCATCTGTAGGTGCAACAAAGCAACAGTTGGTGTCATATGAAGCTTTCCCGCTTGCTCTGTAATATGAGTAGGATTTTGATTTCAATAATGTTTTTACATTAATTTATTATTATTGACAAATATAACCATGAATTTAAAAATACACAACATTTGATTTGTCCATTTTTAAAAAATATATTGTTGATCATAATATACTCTATGGGTATATCAAAGTTCCAGAGTGAGATCTCTTCTGTTTAAAGTTATGATGCAATTTGTAAGCAGTTCCAACCGAGTGAATGAGAAAATGGATTCAAAATGGTCACCCTTTGCTGGTGATTTGCAGGATCTGAAATGAGACAAGTAAAAGGAGACCTGTGATTGGTTACATTGCCTACTAGGCAAATTAATGTAAGAAAATTGTTAAATCAAAATACTACTCATATTAGAGAGAAAGCATAAAAATTTCAAAGGACACCATTTTTTTCTTCGTAGCACCTTCAGATGAAACAGCATCAAGTGTTATTTTATTATTATTATTTAACTAGGCAAGTCAGTTAAGTATAAATTCTTATTTACAATGACGGCCTACCCCGGCGACACTGTGTCAATTGTGCGCCACCCTATGGGACTCCCAATCATGGCCGGATGTGATACAGCCTGAATTCAAACCAGGGACTGTAGGGAGGCATCTTGCACTGAGATGCAGTGCCTTAGACCGCTGCGCCTCGCGGGAGAAGGCATGGGTAAGGCGGTATGTGTAAGGCCAACATGTCACAAATATACCAACTTCAATAAATTATTTCTCAATTATGCTTTAAGATACAAATGTCAAATATATGTCAACTCTATGGATTAAATGTTTTTTTTTTGTTTCATGAGGAATCGCCCAATTTAGAAGGTTCACTGGGGGGTTGAGGCAAATGTCTATACTGGAAAGATTGTCCTGTCAGTCAGGGGCTAGTTGGGATAACCATTAATGAAAGCAGAGACCAAGAGGTTCATGGGTTTAGTTAGGGTCACTTTAACTTCAGAACACAGTTGGATAGTGTTGGACCCTCGGTCATCTCAGTGTGGTTTCCCAGTCTTGACTTGACTTATTTTCTTTAAATGCTAATGCAAATATAATTAGCTTTCGAATCAACAAGCACGCTTGGGAGAGTCTTCCCATTGGGCACACACGTTTCAAGTTTTAATGTCACGTGCACAAGTACAGCGAAATGCATTTCTTGCTAGCTCTAAACCCAACAATGCTGTAATCAATAACGATGTATTACTAAAAAGAACATAAGGTATAGCAAAAACACAAGAAATAAAAATATGAAATAAGAAGAACATGAGAAAGTAAGTAAGCAAAATATATACAGGGCCAGTCAGTTCCAGTACCATATCTACATGTGCAGGGATACTGGAGTGATAGAGGTAGATATGTATAGAGGTAAGGTGACTAGGCCTCAGGATACTGTATATGATAAAAAGTGTAGCAGCAGCATATATGATTGTATGTGAGTGGATGTGCGTGTCTGAAGAGTTAGTATAAATCTATGTGCATATTATGTGTGTGTGAGCAAATGATGAAGTGAGTGTTTGTGTGTGTGTTGATGTCAGTGTGCATAGTCCTTTGAGTGTGCATAGAGAGAGTGCAAAAATAAAATACAATGGTCAACTCAGATAGTCTGTGTAGCCATATTGTTAGCTATTTAGCAGCCTTATGGCTTGGGGATAAAGGCTGTTCAAGAGCCTGTTGTTGTCAGATTTGATGCACCGATAAGAGATAAGAGAGATAAGTCTATGCTTGGGTGGCTGGAGTCTTTAACGATTTTCCAGGAGGTTGGTGTCACCTTAATTGGGGAGGACGGGCTCGTGGTAATGGCTGGAACAGAATGAGTAGAATAGTAATAAACACATGGTTTCTGTGTGTTTTGATGCCATTCCATTAGCGCCGTTCCAGCCATTATTATGAGCCGTCCTCCCCTCAGCAGTCTCCATTGTCCTGGATTGCAGGGAGGTCGGCCCCAGTGATGTACTGAGCTGTCTGCACCACCCTCTGTAGTGCCATGCGATCGATGGCGGTGCCATTCCCATACCAAGCAGTGAGGCAGCCAGTCAAGATGCTCTCAATGGTACAGCTGTAGAACTTCTTGAGGGTTTGAGTGCCCATGCCAAACCTTTTCAACCTTCCATGTGTGTGGACCATTTTAAGTCCTTAGTGATTTGGACACCGAGGAACATGAAGCTATCGACCCGCTTCCCTGCAGCCCCGTTGATGTTGTAGATGCTCGCTCCCCCCCACATTTCCTGTAGTCCACAATCAGCTCCTTGGACGTTGAGGGAGAGGTTGTTGTTCCGGCACCACACTGCCAGGTCACTGACCTCCTCCCTGTAGGTGTCTCATCGTCGCCGGTGATCAAGCCTACCACCATTGTGTCGTCAGAAAACCTGATGATGGTGTGATGTCGTGCGTGGCCACACAGTCTTGGGTAAACAGGGAGTACAGGAGGGAACTAAGCACACACCCCCGTGTTGAGGGTCAGCGTGGTGGAGGTGATGTTGCCTACCCCCACCACCTGGGGTCGGCCCGTCAGGAAGTCCAGGATCCAGTTGCAGAGAGAGTTGTTCAGTCCCAGCGTCCTAAGCTTGGTGACAAGCTTGGAGGGGATCATGGTGTTGAACGCTGAGCTGTAGACAATTAACAGCATTCTCACATAGTTATTCCTCTTATCTAGGTGGGCGAGGGCCGTGTGAAGTGCAATTGAGATTGCATCGTCTATGGACATTTTGGGGCAGAATGTAAATTGGAGTGGGTCTAGGGAAGCATTTCCCAAGCTCGGCCTTCAGGACCTCAAGGGGTGCAACGTTTTGGTTTTTGCCCTATCACTACACAGCTGATGAAAATAATCAACTAATCATCAACGTTTTGATTATTTGAATCAGCTGTGTAGTGTTACAGCAAAAACCAAAACTTTGCACCCCTTGGGGTCCCCAGGACCGAGTTTGGGAAATGCTGGTCTAGGGTGTCTGGGATGATGGAGTTGATGTGTGCCATAACCAGCCTCTCAAAGCACTTCATGATTACAGATGTGAGAGCTACAGGGCGGTACTCATTGTGGCACGAAGCCTTAGAGTTATTGGGAACAGGAATGATGGTGAACATCTTAAAACATGTGGGGATTACAGACTGGGAACAAGGAGATGTTGACAATTACTGTGAATATGCCAGCTGTTCTGTGCTTGCTCTGGGAACGTGCCCTGGAATACCATTGGTCTCCACGGCCTTGCGGGTGTTGACCTGATTAAAGATCTTACATACGTTAGCCTCGGAGAGCAAGATCAGCCAGTCCTCTGGGTTGGTGATGAACCTCACACCTGGTGCGATGTGGTTCTTGTCGAAGCGTGCAAAAAATGCATTGAGTTCATCTGGTACAGAGGCATCGTTGAGCAGGTCGTGGCTGGGTCTTCCTTTGAAATCCGTAGTAGACTGTAGCCCCTGCCACATGTGACGGGCAGCGGAGCCTGTGTAGTATGATTCAACCATATTCCTATATTGTACTTTTACTCCTTTGATGACTCTGCGGAGGTCATAGCGGGACTTCTTGTGCTTGTTCATGTCCTCGGTTGTAGCCTCAGGGTCCTCTACGATAGCTCTGTGTGCGGTAGCCCTGTCCTTTAGTTTAGTGACATTTACATTTACATTTAAGTCATTTAGCAGACGCTCTTATCCAGAGCGACTTACAAATTGGTGCATTCACCTTATGATATCCAGTGGAACAACCACTTTACAATAGTGCATCTAACTCTTTTAAGGGGGGGGGGGGGGGTTAGAAGGATTACTTTATCCTATCCTAGGTATTCCTTAAAGAGGTGGGGTTTCAGGTGTCTCCGGAAGGTGGTGATTGACTCCGCTGACCTGGCGTCGTGAGGGAGTTTGTTCCACCATTGGGGTGCCAGAGCAGCGAACAGTTTTGACTGGGCTGAGCGGGAACTGTACTTCCTCAGAGGTAGGGAGGCGAGCAGGCCAGAGGTGGATGAACGCAGTGCCCTTGTTTGGGTGTAGGGCCTGATCAGAGCCTGAAGGTACGGAGGTGCCGTTCCCCTCACAGCTCCGTAGGCAAGCACCATGGTCTTGTAGCGGATGCGAGCTTCAACTGGAAGCCAGTGGAGAGAGCGGAGGAGCGGGGTGACGTGAGAGAACTTGGGAAAGTTGAACACCAGACGGGCTGCGGCGTTCTGGATGAGTTGTAGGGGTTTAATGGCACAGGCAGGGAGCCCAGCCAACAGCGAGTTGCAGTAATCCAGACGGGAGATGACAAGTGCCTGGATTAGGACCTGCGCCGCTTCCTGCGTGAGGCAGGGTCGTACTCTGCGAATGTTGTAGAGCATGAACCTACAGGAACGGGTCACCGCCTTGATGTTAGTTGAGAACGACAGGGTGTTGTCCAGGATCACGCCAAGGTTCTTAGCACTCTGGGAGGAGGACACAATGGAGTGACAACCTTGGTGTTAATCCATTGGGGAAGCATCCATTGGGGAAGCAGTGAATCTTAATTGGGGAGAACGGGCTCGTGTTAATGACTGGAGCAGAATCAGTGGAACGGTATCAAATACATCAAACACATGGTTTCCAGGTGTTTGGCGCCATTCCATTTGCTCTGTTCTGGCCATTATTGTGAGTCGTTCTCCCTCTCTCCTGTGGTTGAAACGCTTGGTTTAAGTGCACCGCAGCCTCTTTCAATGGCCCTTCAGGGAGGCCTTTAAGTGACCTTGTTTTAGATAGTATATCTAGTGATTAGGCATGGCTATGGGGCACAACGCTCCAAAATAATTCTATCACATGGGCAACAGATCATGCCGAGTCTTCCTTCCTCGTGGTAAATAACAAGGGTGGCCTGTGCTTTTTCCCTACGGTTGGTGAACGTCACATTTTGTCATCTGACACTGAAGATAATGTGTTGCCTTTGTGTGTCTTCGATGCTCATGGCTATGGCTGCGTTTGAATATGATCTTCTCGTTGTAAAAAAAAAAAAACTCATTAGTACAGTATTAGCTCTTTTTTTACGGGCCATGGCAAATAGGCCTACAGCGCGACGCACAATATAAACAGCTAATTTAGCAGATTCAGATCTCACTCACATACATTGATCTTTTATTGTCGAGGTCATGTTAATGAATCAAGTTGCAAAATGGGATATTTTTTGGACGCTGTGATATTTTAAACGGATTCTTCTGAGATGTAAGACTTGTGTGGTCCAATATTGTGCGCATTGCGGCTCTTATAAGAGTTAGGATTAACATTGAGGAGTACTATTGAGCAACCTGGCTGTGTGTGTCATGTTTTGTCTTTGATCATGTCTTGTCCCTGTGCTTCCCTCTGCTGGTCTTATTAGGTTCTTTCCCTCTTTCTCTCTCTCTCTCTCCTCCTCCCTCTCTCCCTCTCCCGCTCTCTCTCTCTATCGTTCCGTTCCTGCTCCCAGCTGTTTCTCATTCTCCTAACGACCTCATTTACTCTTTCACACCTGTCCCCTATTTTGCCCTCTGATTAGAGTCCCTATTTCTCCCTCTGTTTTCCGCTTCTGTCCTTGTCGGATTCTTGTTTGATGTTTGCTGTTCCTGTGTCCTTGTTCCGCCCTGTCGTGTTCTTTGCCTTCTTCAGATGCTGCGTGTGAGCAGGTGTCTATGTCAGCTACGGCCAGTGCCTTCCTGAAGCGACCTGCAGTCTGTGGTCGCGTCTCCAGTCGTTCCTCTCTATTGACGAGAGGATTTCAGTTTCCTGTTTTGGATTGACCATTGATAATATCCAGGAGAATCATTATTTGTTTAATACTGGAATAAAGACTCTGTTACTATTACGTCGCTTTTGGGTCCTCATTCACCAGCATAACAGTGTGTCATTGATACTGGTAACAGATAAGGAGCAATAATGATGATGAAGCGTCCCTCCTCTCTAGACCTGTCCTGGTGCCAGGCGTGTCCTGCCAACACCAGCCATATGTTTAGAGGGGTGATGTTGGCATGCGCAGCCCAGATCGTATGCATTAGCCACATTACTTTTCCTGATAGACATTATCCAGTCAAACGTATGAGTGGCAAAACAGGGTCGATCAACCTCCTGTGTAGATATGTTTCTTCCACATTTTTAATAGGTTGCATCAAACAAACATTGTGGCTCCTTTGAAATAATGACTTACTGTTTGTTTTTTAGTTGCGATTAACATCTATTGAATTGTGTATTTGTGTCAGGGTAATGTATCGCATAATGACGTTGGATACATTACGAGTTAAGCAAATTCACTTTCCCCCAATGCAGAACAACATTTGCAATAGTCCTCCTACTGTATTATTAAACTGAGAAAGTTGTTTGACAATAAGAGATGCTAAAGTATACAGTGTATTATAAAATTACTGTATAAAATAAATGATTTAAATGCTGAGCTAAATTGTAAGCTAAAACAGAATGGGGAAATTATATAATTTTATACTAATACAATTATTCAGAGAAAGAGATTTTGTCTAACAAGTACTATTTTTTCTCTCAAAAAGGTAGTGGTCAAAATGATTGACACCCCTGTTTTTTTGCCATTCAATGCTTCACTTTACATGTACATTTTAGTCATTTAGCAGACGCTCTTATCCACAGACAATGTTTTATGAGTTGGAGAACACATTGAGAGGAATCTTACACCATTTCTCCATACAGAATCTTTCCAGATCCTTGATATCCATTGTCTGCACGTATGGACTGCCCTCTTCCATTCAAACCACATGTTTTCAATGGGTTTCAAGTCTGGAGACTGAGATGACTATTGCAAAATGTTGATTTTGTGGCCAATTGCAATCTCTTTGTGGATTTTAAACCCTCCCTTTTTAAGAAAATAATTGTACTTGTACGTATCTTTCTCGTATTGGTTTAAAATCCATTTCAAATTTGTTTCCGTACAATATAGAGTGCCTTCAGAAAGTATTCATACCCCTTGACTTATTCCACATTTTGTTGCGTTACAGTCTGAATTCAAAAGGGATAACATTTATTTTTCTCACCCACCTACACACAGTACCCCATAATGACAAAGTGAAAGCATAAAATTTAGAAAGTTTAGCAAATTTCTTGAAAGTGAAATACAGAAATATCTCATTTTAAATAAGTATTCACAGCCCTGAGTCAATACTTTGTTGAAGCCCCTATGGCAGCGATTACAGCTGTGAGTCTTTCTGGATAAGTCTCTAAGAGCTATCCACACCTGGATTGTGCAACATTTGCCCATTATTCTTTACAAAATTATTCAAGCTCTGTCAAATTGGTTGTTGATCATTGCTAGACAACCATTATCAGGTCTTGCCATGTTTTTTCAAGTAGATTTAAGTCAAAACTGTAACTCAGGCCACTCAGGTACATTCACTGTCTTCTTGGTAAGCAACTCCAGTGTAGATTTGGCCTTGCGATTTAGGTTGTTGTCCTGCTGAAATCTGAATTAATCTCCCAGTGTCTGGTGGAAAGCAGAACCAGGTTCTCCTCCAGAGTTTTGCCTGTGCTTAGCTCTATTCCGTTTCGTTTTTTGTTGTGAAAAACTCCCCAGTCCTTAACGATTACAAGCATACCTATAACATGATGCAGCCACCACTATACTTGAACATATGGAGAGTGGTACTCAGTAATGTGTTGTATTAGATTTTCCCTAAACATAACACTCTGTGTTCAGGACAAAAAGTGAATTGCCTGATCACATTTTTTGCAGTATTACTTTTGCAAACATAATACATGTTTTGGAATATTTTTATTCTGTACAGTCTTCCTTCTTTTCACTCTGTCAATTAGGTTGGTATTGGAGTAACTATAATATTGTTGATCCATCCTCAGTTTTCTCCTATCACAGCCATTAAACTCTGTTAACTGTTTTAAATTCACCATGGCCTCGTGAAATCACTGAGCGGTTTGTAGTGTATCTTTGTAGTGACTTGGTGTATGGATGCTCCATCCAAAGTGTAATTGATAACTTCACCATGCTCAAAGGGATATTCAATGTCTGCTTTTTTATTTTGACCTTTCTACCAATATGTACCCTTCTTTGCGAGGCATTGGAAAACCTCCCTAGTCTTTGTGGATGAATCTGTGTGAAATTCACTGCGTGACTGAGGGACCTTACAGATAATTGTATGTGTGGGGTACAGAGATGACGTAGTCATGAAAAAAATTATGTTATTTAAACACTATTATTGCACACAGAGTGATTCCATGAAACTTATGATGTGACTTGTTAAGCACATTTTTACTCCTGAACTTATTTAGGCTTGCCATGACAAAGGCTTATTTAGGCTTGCCATGACTCAAAACATTTCAGCTTTTCATTTTTAATTAACTGGCCTACACACAATACCCCATAAAGTCAAAGTGGAATGATTGTTTCATTTTTTTTGTAAAAAATAATCACAAACATTGTGATTCCACTTTAACTTTATGGGGTATTGTGTGTAGGCCAGCGACAATTTTTTTTTTTCAATTTAATCAATTTTAAATGCATTAAAAAAAAAAGTCAAGAGGTGTGAATACTTTCTGTAGGCACTGTAGCTCAGTATTTGAATAGTTTATTTTATACAGTAATTTTAGCTCATCTTTATCAAGGGTGTCAATCATTTCTGACCCCACCTAATGTGTACAATTTCATCTACAGTATACACTATTTCACTATTTCTTCTACAGCCATGCAGGCAGGACGCGGTTTTACAGCAGATACGTCCCACAGCCCAGTGTTAACCACCAGATGAGGCTGATAAAAAACAAAGTACAGCTCTGACACGGGACACCCACCCTAATCATGTGGTGGGTGAGTAAACCATAACCGCATCTCACTGTCATATGTTTAAATAGAGGATCACACGCAGCCAATAAACAGCCAAGCCAACAGGCCTTGTTGACTTCCTGTAGTCAGTGTGCATGTGTGTGTGTTTTGAATGTCAGGGGAGGACAGTTATTATTCTGACTTGCCTCCTCCCACATACTCAGAGTGGTAGAGCATTACATAATACTCTGTTTATAAGGTAGTACAACACACTGGCAAAAGGAATAGAGAGATATGAACATTTCCTCCTGGCCATATAGATATGAAGAGTTCAAAGTACTTAATGCCACGTCAGTGGGTTAGTTTGTAGTTGGTACTTTCTGTATGCAGGTATTTATAGTAGTGGTTACTTATAATGTATAGATCAGGGGATTGGTTTTATAGAACAACAAGGTCACTTCTGGTAACTTTTTAAAAGGACATTCTATTCCAAAATGCATGAAAATGTAATTATGTTGATACCGTCTGAAACATAACTGATGCACGCTGTAGGGAGATGATGAGGAACAAGTGGTGGCTGTGCGCTTGTGGCTCTTATTCACGCCACATTTTGCTCTGTTTGCGACAAATATGTTTTCACTTGTCACTCTGATCTTAAAGGGATAGTGCGAGATTTTGGCAATTGAGTCCTTTTTCTACTTATCAAGAGTCGCGTCTTGGCAGAAATAGATATATACATATATACACTGAGTGTACAAAACATTAGGAACCCCTTCCTAATACTGAGTTGCACCCCAATTTGCCCTCAGAACAGCCTCAATTTGTCAGATCATGGACTCCACAAGGTGTTGAAAGTGTTCAACAGGGATTCTGGCCCGTGTTGACTCCAATGCTTCCCACAGTTGTGTCAAGTTGGCAGGATGTCCTTTGGGTAGGGGACCATTCTTGATACACACGGGAAACTGTTCAGCATGAAAAACCCAGCAGCGTTGCAGTTCTTGACACACTCAAACCCTTTCGCCTGGCGCCTACTAACATACCCCGTTCAAAGGCACTTCAATATTTTTTCTTCCCCATTCACTCTTTGAATGGCACACATAGTCCATGTCTCAATTGTCTCGAGGATTGTCTCGATTGAACTGAGGAAACACTGACAGATCATCCTTACTACAGCCTACAGATAAAGGAAGTGTTCATGCAGTACATTACTGTCTGATTGGGCTCCTGGAATGTTTGGGTGGCTGGTCAACAACATAACTGATGTGTGAAGTCTAAATTAATCCTGGTCCAAAATAGTTCTGGTATATGCCCAAGACGTTGGTCCCAAGTACCACGTACAGTGTCTATTTATTGTACAAAAACAATCTACTGGCAAGCTGAAATCATATAGGCTATTTGTAACTTGTAAAGTGAACCGTGTGTGTGTGTGTGTGTGTGTGTGTGTGTGTGTGTGTGTGTGTGTGTGTGTGTGTGTGTGTGTGTGTGTGTGTGTGTGTGTGTGTGTGTGTGTGTGTGTGTGTGTGTGTGTGTGTGTGTGTGTGTGTGTGTGTGTGTGTGTGTGTGTGTGTGTGTGTGTGTGTGTGTGTGTGTGTGTGTTTGTGTGTGTGTGTGTATGGTAAGCCCAACGAAGCTGACTGTAGACGAAAGTCGGCCAGTGAAGTCGGGGGAGGTGCATCTGCGACAGCTGAAAGTCGGACACTGTAGTGGTTTTCCAACAGCAAGGCTGAGATCAACATGGCAGTGTCAACATAGCTGCCATTGTTAAAGTTTTTCTGTATGAATGTCAAAATAAACTTTTCAATACCCTTATATCCCACACTCACAAACTGAAAATGTGTAGTTATTTGATTAGAGCGAGGTCTCCAATATTACTTTCGTTTGTATCCCCTGTGGCTTTAGAATCACGGCAAAGTTGGTTCCTGTTTCAGCCATGCCTTTGGCCACGTTCGCATGGGTCAAACAAAAACACCCTAATGATTGGTTGACAAATAACGCCTCCCACAATTCAGGTGATGGCTGCATAGTGCGAGCGAGCGTGTAGTGTGTGACTGTGTTTGACTGTGTGTGTGTGTGTGTGTGTGCGTGTATGCAAGTGTACATGTGGACAGTAGTACAGTATGTTTCTTTGTATCAGTGTAATAAAAATGGTGAATTAGGCCACCCAAACAACTTTGAGCTTAGCACACACACGGTATGGTTGTAAGCCCTTCTTGCGTTGCTGGTAGTAAATAGGCCACTGTTCAAATCAATACGTATGTTCCTGATAGGGTCCCACTGTGTTGCTGCTGAACAGAATTCTCTGTACAATGATGACTGTATTGAGCTCAATGTTGTGTGCAGGCCGGACATTATGATTCTAACAGCTTCCTACCCTAATTCCCCTCTGAAAAATGAAACATTTGTGTGAGATGGTTATGAGCTGGCTGTCCTTTTTAAGGCTGATATGTATGACACCATGCGTGCATTCTCAGAGAGCTGATACATATGGCTCACGTAATAAAACATTACTGCCTACTTCATGTTCTAACCTAGGGGATCGTTTTACCTGGCAGGGGAAGGAGAGGTGTACAGTGCCAGAGCCCTGTGACGGGGTGGCGGCACTCTGTAAAAGGTCACTGGAGGACTGCCAGCGTGGCTCTTTATATAACACACTAAGCCAATGCTACACTGTCCTCAGCTCAGCAGAGAGAGTCCTATTGGTTTCTGTAGTCATTCTCCATGGTAGACACACACCCACTGTAACCCGCCTCCTCTCCACCCCTCCTGTCCCGTCATACTGCCTGACTGTTCTCTCTGAGGAACAAAAGAATGTAACACCCTGGCTGCTGCACATGTTGGGCTCTGGCTGGCCTAATGTAGTACTGTCTTCGACCTGTAGGGGTGGTAGTGGTCATGCACTCTTTTAAGGAAAGGGGGATACCTAGTCAGTTGTACAACCGAATGCATTCAACTGAAATGTGTCTTCCGCCTTTAACCCAACCCCTCTGTCATAACCAACATCCACGTCTTCAGTGCCTGGGGAACAGTGGGTTAACTGCCTTGTTCAGAACAACAGATTTTTACCTTGTCAGCTCAGGGATTTGATCCAGCAACCTTTCAGTTAGCCAAAAATAAACAGCTTCATATTATTTTTCAAAACATGTAATGCTAGCTCCATCCTTGTGGCGCAGTTGACTAATTCCATGGATAGAGAACAGAAGATCATAGCTTTTGAATCTCACTTATGTGGTGCCACAATAAAAACATATATATTTTTTTATGATTAATGCCTGAGCAACTGCATTGCCATGTGTCCTATCTGTGCTTGGAGGTCAACACAGTTAACCCAAACTAGTTAACCCCAAAAACGTATTGAAACATGTTCTCAGAATTGTATTTAATTACCTTATAATAATTTCCATTCTCAGAACGTTAACAAAACCTCCCAAGAAAACCCTAGTAAAACTTTCTCTGAACCTCCCTGCAACCTTCAAATGAACATTCCGAGAAGAGACTAAATGTTCACTTCCATTCTCAGAACATTTTAAAATAAATCAGCTTTACCAATCAGGAATCTTATGGCTTCATTCCCAGAACCAATGGGAAACCAAAAACGTACATTCCCACAACTTCCAAGGAACCAAATTATGTTAGCTGGGTTTTTACCTATAGCATAGCTTGGGCAGTGCCCGAAGAAACATGTGTGCATTTAAGTGCCGACAGATGAGAACCTTGACGACCCCACCCAGGTAGTGGCAGTGCTGGCAACACTAGCTGCGGTAACCCATGCGGACGGGGTCACACTCGAACATTCAGAGAGAGGGCATTATTGTGGCCCAGGTGGCACAAAATAATCAAAGGTCTGACTGCACAGAGATGCTTGGGAAAATGGCCACAATGGGGGACTAGCATGTGTGTGTTTCAGGGGAAGGGGGTGTATCTGATCTCCATCACCTAGGACTTGACAATGGTTAATCAAACCTCCCTATATTTTCCCATTTTTGCTCAATTTCGCATGCCTTTTCAAACAGCTGCAACTCTATATGCATTCGTAAATCAAGTCCTTTCTTGAGTTGGGCTCTGGGATGGAACAACTTTTGAGCATCTGAGTTCACGGTTGTTTGTGGGGGAAAGGGGTTGAGTGTGTATGAGTGTGTGTTTGTTTGTGCCTCAGCTAGCTCGTCGGGATTCCACACCTTAGCTGGCTCGAGAGGTTTTCTTGCCTCGGTTGGCTCGGCAGGCGCCCACCCCACGTCATGCTTTAGCCAGCTCATCAGGCTCCCATGCCTCAGTCGGTTCATCCGGCTCCCACGCCTCAGCCGGTTCACCAGGCACCCACGCGTCTGCCGGCTCGTTGGGCTTCTACGCCTCAGCCTGCTTGTCTAGCTCCCATGCCTCACCAGTCAGGCTCGCCCAGGTGGGATGCCGGGTGGCACCCCTAGAGAGGGGGGGGGGTACTGTCACGCCTGCTCCCACTCACACTCTCTGGCACTCGTGGGCGCAAGGCTGCCCTTCATTACGCAGACCTGTCACCATCATTACGTGCAGCTGCGCAATATTGGTCTCACCTGGACTACATTACTGTTGATTACCCCCTCTACAGTGGCTTGCGAAAGTATTCAACCCCTTGGCATTTGTCCTATTTTGTTGCCTTACAACCTGGAATTAAAATGAATTTTTGGGGGGTTTTATATAATATATTTTGTGAAGCAAACAAGATATAACACAAACAACTGAAAACTTGAGCATGCATAACTATTAACCCCCCCAAAGTCAATACTTTGTAGAGCCACCTTTTTGCAGCAATTACAGCTGGGGTATGTCTCTATAAGCTTGCACATCTAGCCACTGTGATTTTTGCCCATTCTTCAAGGCAAAACTGCTCCAGCTCCTTCAAGTTTTTTTATTTCATTTTTATTTCACCTTTATTTAACCAGGTAGGCCAGTTGAGAATAAGTTCTCATTTACAACTGCGACCTGGCCAAGATAAAGCAAAGCAGTGCGACAATAACAACAACACAGAGTTACACATACATAAATGTACAGTCAATAACACAATAGAAAAATCTATGTACAGTGTGTGCAAATGTAGAAGATTAGGGAGGTAAGGCAATAAATAGGCCATAGAAGTGAAATAATTACAATTTAGCATTACACTAGAGTGATAGATGTGCAGATGATGATGTGCAAGTAGAGATACTGTGGTGCAAAAGAGCAAGAAGATAAGTAACAATATGGGGATGAGGTAGTTGGGTGTGCTATTTACAGATTGGCTGTGTACAGGTACAGTGATCGGTAAGCTGCTCTGACAGCTGATGCTTAAAGTTAGAGAGGGAGATATAAGTCTCCAGCTTAAGTGATTTTTGCAATTCGTTCCAGTCATTGGCAGCAGAGAACTGGAAGGAAAGGCGGACGAAGGAAGTGTTGGCTTTGGGGATGACCAGTGAAATATACCTGCTGGAGCGCGTGCTACGGGTGGGTGTTGATATGGTGACCAGTGAGCTGACATTACATTTACATTTTACATTTAAGTCATTTAGCAGACGCTCTTATCCAGAGCGACTTACAAATTGGTGCATTCACCTTATGATATCCAGTGGAACAACCACTTTACAATAGTGCATCTAACTCTTTTAAGGGGGGGGGGGGTTAGAAGGATTACTTTATCCTATCCTAGGTATTCCTTAAAGAGGTGGGGTTTCAGGTGTCTCCGGAAGGTGGTGATTGACTCCGCTGACCTGGCGTCGTGAGGGAGTTTGTTCCACCATTGGGGTGCCAGAGCAGCGAACAGTTTTGACTGGGCTGAGCGGGAACTGTACTTCCTCAGAGGTAGGGAGGCGAGCAGGCCAGAGGTGGATGAACGCAGTGCCCTTGTTTGGGTGTAGGGCCTGATCAGAGCCTGAAGGTACGGGGGTGCCGTTCCCCTCACAGCTCCGTAGGCAAGCACCATGGTCTTGTAGCGGATGCGAGCTTCAACTGGAAGCCAGTGGAGAGAGCGGAGGAGCGGGGTGACGTGAGAGAACTTGGGAAAGTTGAACACCAGACGGGCTGCGGCGTTCTGGATGAGTTGTAGGGGTTTAATGACACAGGCAGGGAGCCCAGCCAACAGCGAGTTGCAGTAATCCAGACGGGAGATGACAAGTGCCTGGATTAGGACCTGCGCCGCTTCCTGCGTGAGGCAGGGTCGTACTCTGCGAATGTTGTAGAGCATGAACCTACAGGAACGGGTCACCGCCTTGATGTTAGTTGAGAACGACAGGGTGTTGTCCAGGATCACGCCAAGGTTCTTAGCACTCTGGGAGGAGGACACAATGGAGTTGTCAACCGTGATGGCGAGATCATGGAACGGGCAGTCCTTCCCCGGGAGGAAGAGCAGCTCCGTCTTGCCGAGGTTCAGCTTGAGGTGGTGATCCGTCATCCACACTGATATGTCTGCCAGACATGCAGAGATGCGATTCACCACCTGGTTATCAGAGGGGGGAAAGGAGAAGATTAATTGTGTGTCGTCTGCATAGCAATGATAGGAGAGACCATGTGAGGATATGACAGAGCCAAGTGACTTGGTGTATAGCGAGAATAGGAGAGGGCCTAGAACAGAGCCCTGGGGGACACCAGTGGTGAGAGCACGTGGTGCGGAGACAGATTCTCGCCACGCCACCTGGTAGGAGCGACCTGTCAGGTAGGACGCAATCCAAGCGTGGGCCGCGCCGGAGATGCCCAGCTCGGAGAGGGTGGAGAGGAGGATCTGATGGTTCACAGTATCAAAGGCAGCCGATAGGTCTAGAAGGATGAGAGCAGAGGAGAGAGAGTTAGCTTTAGCAGTGCGGAGCGCCTCCGTGACACAGAGAAGAGCAGTCTCAGTTGAATGACTAGTCATTACTAGTGAATGACTAGTCATGACATAAGGCGGGGCTTTACAGGTCAAAGACTTATAGATGACCTGGAACCAGTGGGTTTGTCGATGAATATGAAGCGAGGGCCAGCCAACGAGAGCATACAGGTCGCAGTGGTGGGTAGTATATGGGGCTGTGATAGACTACATACAGTTTGCTGAGTAGAGTGTTGGAGGATATTTTGTAAATGACATAGCCAAAGTCAAGGATCGGTAGGATAGTCAGTTTTACGAGGGTATGTTTGGCAGCATGAGTGAAGGAGGCTTTGTTTGCGAAATAGGAAGCCTATTCTAAATTTAATTTTGGATTGGAGATGCTTAATGTGAATCTGGATGGAGAGTTTACAGTCTAACCAGACACCTAGGTATTTGTAGTAGTCCACATATTCTAAGTCAGAACCGTCCAGAGTAGTGATGCTAGTCGGGCAAGAGGGTGTGTGCAGCGATCGGTTGAAGAGCATGCATTTAGTTTTACTAGCATTTAAGAGCAGTTGGAGGCCTTGGAAGGAGTGTTGTATGGCATTGAATCTCGTTTTGAGGTTTGTTAACACAGTGTCCAAAGAAGGGCCAGATGTATACAGAATGGTGTCGTCTGCATAGAGGTAGATCAGATTATCACCAGCAGCACGAGCGACATTATTGATATATACAGAGAAAAGAGTCGGCCCGAGAATTGAACCCTCTGGCAGTCTCTATGGGGGTGCCAGAGGGTTCGGACAACAGGCCCTTCGATTTGTCACACTGAACTCTATCTGAGAAATAGTTTGTGAACCAGGCGAGGCAGTCATTTGAGAAACCAGGGCTGTTGAGTCTGCCAATAAGAATGCTATGATTGACAGAGTCTAAATCCTTGGCCAGGTCAATGAAGACGGCTGCACAGTACTGTCTTTTAGCGATGGTGGTTATGATATCGTTTAGGACCTTGAGCGTGGCTGAGGTGCACCCATGACCAGCTCGGAAACCAGATTGCATAGTGGAGAAGGTACGGTGGGATTCTAAATGGTCGGTGATCTGTTTGTTAACTTGGCTTTCGAAGATTTTAGAAAGGCAAGGCAGGATGGCTATAGGTCTATAACAGTTTGGGTATAGAGTGTCTCCCCTTTGAAGAGGGGGATGACTGTGGCAGCTTTTCAATTTTTGGGGATCTCAGACAAAATGCGAAAGAGAGGTTGAACAAGCTAGTAATAGGGGTTGCAACAATTTTCTGCTGATAATTTTAGAAAGAGAGGGTCCAGATTGTCTAGCCCAGCTGATTTGTAGGGATCCAGATTTTTGTAGCTCTGTCAGAACATCAGCTGTCTGGTTTTGGGTGAAGGAGAAGCGGGGGGGGGGGGGGGGGCTTGGGCAAGTTGCTGCAGGGGGTGCAGGCTATTCGGTGCAGAGCTGTTGGCCGGGGTAGGGGTAGCCAGGTGGAATGCATGGCCAGCCATTGAAAAATGCTTATTGAAATTATTGATGATCATAGATTTATCGGTGGTGACAGCGCTTCCTAGCCTCAGTGCAGTGGGCAGCTGGGAGGAGGTGCTCTTATTCTCCATGGACTTTACAGTGTCCCAAAACTTTATGGAATTAGTGCTACAGGATGCAAATTTCTGTTTGAAAAAGCTAGCCTTAGCTTTCCTAACTGACTGAGTATATTGGGTCCTGACTTCCCTGAAAAGTTGCATATCGCGGGGGCTATTCAATGCTAATGCAGAACGCCACAGGATGTTTTTGTGCTGGTCAAGTCTGGGGTGAACAAAGGCCTATATCTGTTCTTAGTTCTACATTTTTTGAATGGGGCATGCTTGTTTAAGATGGAGAGGAAAGCACTTTATAGAGCAACCAGGCATCCTCTACTGATGGGATGAGGTCAATATCCTTCCAGGATACCTGGGCCAGGTCGATTAGAAAGGCCTGCTCGCTGAAGTGTTTTAGGGAGCGTTTGACAGTGATGAGGGGGGGTCGGATGACCGCGGACCCATTATGGGCGCAGGCAATGAGGCAGTGATCACTCAGATCCTGGTTGAAGATGGCAGAGGTGTATTTAGAGGGCACGTTGGTCAGGATGATATCTAAGAGGGTGCCCATGGTTACGGATTTAGGGTTGTACCTGGTGGGTTCCTTGATAATTTGTGTGAGATTGAGGGCATCTAGCTTAGATTGTAGGACGGCCAGGGTGTCAAGCATATCCCAGTTTAGGTCACCTAACAGTACAAACTCTGAAGATAGATGGGTGGCAATTAATTCACATATGGTGTCCAGAGCATAGCTGGGGGCTGAAGGAGGTCTATTACAAGCGGCAACGGTGAGAGACTAGATGGGGAAAGGTGGATTTTTAAAAGTAGAAGCTCAAATTGTTTTGGCACGGACCTGGATAGTATGACAGAACTCTGCAGGCTATATCTGCAGTAGATTGCAACTCCGCCCCCTTTGGCAGTTCTATCTTGTCGGAAAATGTTGTAGTTGGGGATGGACATTTCTGGATTTTGGGTGGCCTTCCTAAGCCAGGATTCAGACACGGCAAGGACATCAGGGTAGGCGGAGTGTGCTAAAGCAGTGAATAAAACAAACTTAGGGAGGAGGCTTTTGATGTTAATATGCATGAAACCAAGGCTTTTACGGTTACAGAAGTCAACAAATTAGAGCACCTTGGGAATGGGAGTGGTGCTGGGGGCTGCAGGGCCTGGGTTAACCTCTACTTCACCAGAGGAACAGAGGAGGAGTAGGATAAGGGTACGGCTAAAGGCTATAAGAACTGGTCGTCTAGTGCGTTCGGAACAGAGAGTAAAAGGAGCAGATTTCTGGGCGTGGAAGAATAGATTCAAGGCATAATTTACAGACAAGGGTATGGTAGGATGTGAGTACAGTGGAGGTAAACCTAGGCATTGAGTGACGATGAGAGAGGTTTTGTCTCCAGAGGCACCAGTTAAGTCAGGTGAGGTCACCGCATGTGTGGGGGGTGGGACAAAAGGGCTATCTAAGGCATATTGGGAAGGGCTGGGGGCTCTACAGTGAAATAAGACAATAAATCACTAACCAAAACAGCAATAGACAAGGCATATTGACATTAGGGAGAGGTATGTGTAGCCAAGTGATCATAGGGTCCAATTAGTAGCAACAGGTGAGTCAGGGATCCGATTCAGTAGTCGCTACTACACTAGGCGAGCTGGAGACCCGGCGATTCAGACAGCTAGCGGGCCAGGGCTAGAAGATGGGGCTTCGGCGATGTCACAACGGAAGAGCCTGTTGAAGCCACCTCGGACAATTACGTCGGCAGACCAATCGTGAAGGATCGGCGGGGCTCCGTGTCGGCAGTAAAGGGTCAAGGCCAATTAGCAAAAGAGGTATTGTAGCCCAATAATTAGCTCGTGGACCTCTTCGGTAAGCCGGGAGATGGGCCTAGCTCGAGGCTAGCTCAAGGCTAACTGGTGCTTGCTTCGGGATGGGTTCCGCTGTTGTACTGCAATCTTTAAGTCAGACCACAGATTCTCAATTGGATTGAGGTCTGGGCTTTGACTAGGCCATTCCAAGATATTTAAATGTTACCCCTTAAAGCACTCGAGTGTTGCTATATCAGTATGCTTTGGGTCATTGTCCTGCTGGAAGGTGAACATCCTTCCCAATCTCAAGTCTCTGGAAGACTGAAACAGGTTTCCCTCATGAATTACCCTGCATTTAGCGCCATCCAACATTCCTTCAATTCTGACCAGTTTCCCAGTCCCTGCTGATTAAAAACAACCCCACAGCATGATGCTGCCACCACCATGCTTCACTGTGGGGATGTTGTTCTCGGGATGAGGAGAGGTGTTGGGTTTGCGCCAGACATGGCGTTTTCCTTGATTGCCAAAAAGCCCAATTTTAGGCTCGTCTGACCAGAGTACCTTCTTCCATATGTTTGGGGAGTCTCCCACATGCCTTTTGGCGAACACCAAGCGTGTTTGCTTATTTTTTTCTTTAAGCTATGGCTTTTTTTCTGGCCGCTTTTCTGTAAAGCCCAGCTCTGTGGAGTGTACGGCTTAAAGTGGTCCTATGGACAGATACTCCAATCTTAGCTGTGGAGCTTTGCAGCTCCTTCAGGTTTATCTTTGGTCTCTTGTTGCCTCTGATTAATGCACTCCTTGCCTTGTCCGTGAGTTTTGGTGGGCGGCCCTCGATTGGCAGGTTTGTTGTTGTGCCGTATTCTTTCCATTTTTATAATGGATTGAACAGTGCTCCGTGGGATGTTCAAAGTTTCTGATATTTTTTATAACCCAACCCTGATCTGAACTTCTCCACAACTTTGTCCCTGACCTGTTTGTATATCTGTCTGGTCCTCAGTTTGTTCCCTGTGTCAGCATTGATTTGTTCATTTTGTTGGTTGTTGGTGCATGGGGGGGTCTTGGGGTGGGGAATGGAATAATTGTTTTTATTTTTCTCGGGGAGGGACTGTTGGGGGGTTTTCGAATGGTTGAGGGGCAGCTCTTGGGGAACTGTGGGAGGGATCTTGGAGGGCTCGTGGCCTGGCAGTTTGTAGCTTGGGCCGGTGGCTGATGGATTGCTGGTTCGGGTCCCCATATTTGACCTTGTGGGAGATCTGTCGACATGCCCTTGAGCAGGATGTTGAATATGGTTGCTTCTGTGTGTCGCTCTGGATGGGAGTCTGTTAGATGACTGGTGTGATGTGGTTGTTGAGCGGCATCACTGCAAGTATATTATATGTTTTAAATATAAAATTAAAATGTTGGAGGAAAAACTAAAAGAAACGGAGGAACTTATTCAAGAAAGATCAAGTGTAATATATTATAAATATAAAGCGAACTGGATGGAATGTGGGGAAAAATGCACCAAATTATATTTTTTATCTTCAACATAGAAATTTGACCAAAAATTATTTACTGAAACGGAGTCACCCAAGATTCACCAAACAATGTTTTGAAAAGGAAGTAAAGTACTTGAAGCATATGTTTTAATTTCAGTCTCTTCCATCTCCACTAACCGAAGCTAATTGTATTGATTTTTGTTCAATACATTTAAAAAAAAATTAACAGCTGTATAGAAAGACTCATGTGAAGGCCAAACTACAGGGTAGAAACATGCAATTACTTGATGCAAATACAGCCTTTAAGTCCAGGAAAACTCCAGGGCTGGATGGCATACCAGTGGAGGTATACCAAACCTTTTTTGATATACTCAGAGGACCATTATTAACATGTTTTAACCACTCATATATGAATAATAGATTATCAGACACTAAACAAGACAGTCTGATTTCATTATTACTGAAACAGGATCCAAGTGGTAAATATAAAGATCCAGCTGATTAAAAATAATGTGAGGTCTCTTACACTTCAATGTTGTAATGCACAAATTCTAGCAAAATGGGCTTAATACTGAGAGCAAAGACAAAAAAACAACCATCAATGTATTTCAACATTGTTACTTTAGTGTAACATGTATTGACACATTAATATTGCAACTTTATTGTAACATTTTATCTTGTACTTTAGTGAAATATTCATTGTAGCATTGTCATTGTGATAGTTCAGTGCAATGTTCACTAACAACTGTATAGCAGTCGTGTGATTCATTCCCATTGAACATAAAGGTAACTTTTAGGATAGAGGTAGCCTGTAGAATATGCATTCAAGTAGAGGCCAACACTGAACAAAATAAAATAATATACAGTTGAAGTCGGAAGTTTACATACACCTTAGCCAAATACATTTAAACTCAGTTTTTCACAATTCCTGACATTTAATCCTAGTAAAAATTCCCTGTCTTAGGTCAGTTAGGATCACCACTTTATTTTAAGAATGTGAAATGTCAGAATAATAGTAGAGAGAATGATTTATTTCAGCCTTTATTTCTTTCATCACATTCCCAGTGGGTCAGAAGTTTACATACGCTCAATTAGTATTTGGTAGCATTGCCTTCAATTTGTTTAACTTGGGTCAAACGTTTTGGGTAGCCTTCCACAAGCTTCCCACAATAAGTTGGGTGAATTTTGGCCCATTCCTCCTGACAGAGCTGGTGTAACTGAGTCAGGTTTGTAGGCCTCCTTGCTCGCACACGCTTTTTCAGTTTTGCTCACAAATTTTCTATAGGATTGAGGTCAAGGCTTTGTGATGGCCACTCCAATACCTTGACTTTGTTGTCCTTAAGCCATTTTGCCACAACTTTGGAAGTATGCTTGGGGTCATTGTCCATTTGGAAGACTCATTTGCGACCAAGCTTTAACTTCCTGACTGATGTCTTGAGATGTTGCTTCAATATATCCACATAATTTTCCTACCTCATGATGCCATCTATTTTGTGAAGTGCACCAGTCCCTCCTACAGCAAAGCACCCCCACAACATGATGCTGCCACCCCCGTGCTTCACGGTTGGGATGGTGTTCCTCGGCTTGCAAGCATCCCCCTTTTTCCTCCAAACATAATGATGGTCATTATGGCCAAACAGTTCTATATTTGTTTCATCAGACCAGAGGACATTTCTCCAAAAAGTATGATCTTTGTCCCCATGTGCAGTTGCAAACCATAGTCTGACTTGTTTTATGGTGGTTTTGGAGCAGTGGCTTCTTCCTTCCTGAGTGGCCTTTCAGGTTATGTCGATATCAAGTAGAGGCCTACACTGAACTAAATAAAATTTTACTGTGAATACAGATACTTTTGTACCTGTTTCCTCCAGCATCTTCACAATGTCCTTTGCTGTTGTTCTGGGATTGATTCGCACCAAAGTACATTCATCTCTAGGAGACAGAACGCGTCTCCTTCCTGAGCGGTATGACAGCTGCGTGGTCCCATGGTGTTTATACTTGCGTACTATTGTTTGTACAGATGAATGTGGTACCTTCAGGCGTATGGAAATTGCTCCCAAGGAAGAACCAGACTTGTTGAGGTCTACAATTTTTTTTCTGAGGTCTTGGCTGATTTCTTTTGATTTTCCCATGATGTCAAGCAAAGAGGCACTGAGTTTGAAGGTAGGCCTTGAAATACATCCACAGGTACACCTCCAATGGACTCCAATGATGTCACTTAGCCTATCAGAAGCTTCTAAAGCCATGACATCATTTTCTGGAATTTTCCAAGCTGTTTAAAGGCAGGGTCAACTTAGTGTATGTAAACTTCTGACCCACTGAAATTGTGATACAGTGAATTATAAGTGAAATAATCTGTCTGTAAATAATTGTTGGGAAAATGACTTGTGTCATGCACAAAGTAGATGACCTAACCGACTTGCCAAAACTATAGTTTGTTAACAAGAAATTTGTGGAGTGGTTGAAAAACGAGTTTTAATGATTCCAACCTAAGTGTATGTAAACTTCCGACTTCAACTGTATGTAAGAATGGTGTTCATGGACTATAGCTTAGCCTTCAACACTATAGTACCCTTCAAACTCATCATTAAGCTCGGGGCCCTGGGTCTGAACCCCGTCCTGTGCAACTGGGTCCTGGACTTCCTGACGGGCCGCCCCCATTTGGTGAAGGTAGGAAACAACACCTCCACTACGCTTATCCTCAACACAGGGGCCCCACAAGAACGCATGCTCAACCCCCTCCTGTACTTCCTGTTCATCCATGATTACGTGGCCAACCACGCCTCCAACTCAATCATCAAGTTTGCAGACGACACAACAGTAGTAGGCCTGATTGCCAACAATGACAAGACAGCCTAACCTCTCCCTCAACATCAACAAAATGAGGGAGCTGATCGTGGACTTCAGGAAGCAACAGAGAGAGCACGCCCCTATTCACATTGACAGGACCGCAGTGGAGAAGGTGAAAAGCTTCAAGTTCCTCTGCGTACCCATCACTGATAATCTGAAATGGTCTACCCACACAGACAGTGTGGTGAAGAAGGCAAAACAGCACCTCTTCAACCTCAGGTGGCTGAAGAAATATGACTTGGTCCCTAAGACCCTCACAAACTTTTACAGATGTATAATTGAGAACGTCCTGTCGGGCTATACCACCGCTTGGTATGGCAAATGTACCGCCCACAGGGCTCTCCAGAGAGTGCTGCAGTCTGCGCAACGCATCACTGGGGGCACACTGCCTGCCCTCCAGGATACCTACAGCACCCGTTGTCACAGGTAGGCCAAAAAGATCATCAAGGACATCAACCACCCGAGCCATGGCCTAAACACCCCACTATCATTCAGAAGGCCATAGTCAGTAGAAGTGCATATGTACATAGACATGGAATCACTACTCACTTTAATAATGTTTACATACTGTTTTACTCATTTCATATGTATATACTGTATTCTACTGTATTTTAGTCTATGGCACTCAGACATTGCTCGTAAGAATATTTATATATTTATATAATTCCATTCTTTTACTTTTAGATTTGTGTGTATTGTTGTGAATTGTTCGATACTACTGCACTGCTGGAGATAGGAACACAAGCATTTCACTACGCCCGCAATAACATCTGCTAAATATGTGTATGTGACCAATAACATTAGATTTGTTTTGAATAGTGAACTCTCCTGGGACTACCCTATGTGCTCCAGGATTTCTACACTGCTAGATCTGCAAATATTTGTGACTATTCTGAATAGATACTGATTATTGTGAACTGCAAATTCTGTTGTCTGTATCGTGTCCACCGCACGCTTGACTCTATTGTACTTTAGGTTATACTACAGTACCCACAAACAGTATCTACTGTAAATGTCCATTGAGAAACATAGATAGTAGTGCATGAAATTGTGTGAAGTTGTACTGACCAATAACAGACACAGCATATACTCTCTCTAGTACCTCTCTAGTATCTGTTTTTCCAGGCCAGTGACTGACAAAGCATGTATTTTATACCTGTGTTTACTCCCTCCATGGGCCTGATGCATTACTCTGGCCCAATCAGCATTGATTGAGTCCTGATGAATGTCCTCTGCCTTTAATGTTTGCCACAGGCCGCACTGACATTGATGATTGTGATTAATGGCTTTCTCTACAGGGCTTTGCAGATTGATATCATATTGCAGGGATCAGGGCCGGCTCTAGTCTTTTGTGGCCCTAAGTGAGATTTGGTTGGGGGTCCCCCCCCACCTTGCAACAAAACATTTTAGTGACCCATCTCTTGACGGTGGAGAGAAAATGTGTAGATTTAAAGTACATTTCCCGCAATTCTACACGTTGCCATGGGGCGTAGAGAAAATGTAGTAGTTTTAGAGCAAGTTTTCTGCGCTGTGCTCTAGATGTCCTGAAGGGCGGCAGTGTGCCCCCGGTGATGCGTTGGGCTGACCACACCACCCTCTGGAGAGCCCTGCGGTTGCGGATGGTGCAATTACCATACCAGGCGGTGATACAGCCTGACAGAATGCTCTTCAGCCTCCTGAGGTTGGAGAGGCACTGTTGCGCCTTCTTCACCACACTGTCTATGTGCATGGACCATTTCAGGTGGTCAGTGATGTGTGCGCCGAGGAACTTGAAGCTTTTAGCCCTCTCCGCTGCGTCCCTGTTGATGTGGATGGGGGCGTGCTCTCTCTAATGTCTCCTGAAGTCCACGATCAGCTCCTTCGTTTTGTTGACGTTGAGGGAGAGGTTATTTTCCTGGCACCACTCCGCTGGGGCCCTCACCTCCTTCCTGTAGGCTATCTCGTTGTTGTTGTTAATCAGGCCTACTACTGTTGTGTCGTCTGCAAACTTGATGATTGAGTTGGAGGCGTGTGTGGCCACGCAGTTATGGGGGGACAGGGAGTACAGGAGGGGGCTGAGCACGCTCCCTTGTGGGGTCCCTGTGTTGAGGATCAGAGTAGTAGAGGTGTTGTTTCCTACCTTCACCACCTGTGGGACGGCCTGTCAGGAAGAACAGGACCCAGATGCACAGGGCGGGGTTCATACCCACGGCCCCGAGCTCAATGATGAGCTTGGAGGGTACTATGGTGTTGAATGCTGAGCTAATATCCATGAACACCATTCTTACGTAGGTATTCCTCTTGTCCAGGTGGGATAGGGCAGTGTGCAGTACAACGACGATTGCATCGTTTGTGGATCTATTGGGGCGGTATGCAAGTTGAAGTGGGTCTAGGGTGTCAGGTAAGGTGGATATGATATGATACTTACCTAGCCTCTCAAAGTACTTCATGATGACAGAAGTGAGTGCTATGGGGCGATAGTTCAGTGATGCCTATTGCACTGAGATGCAGTGTCTTAGACCACTGCGCCACTCAGGAGTCCATTTGGTTTTGAGTATGAGAGAGTGGAAGTATGGATGTATGGATGTATGGATGTGTTTGTATTTATCATTTGATATACTGGCCAGTATCATAATCAATCCATATTTAATCAATTTACAGTTATATGCATGCTTTCATCATTACACCCTGATCCGTTACTGTTAAGTAGTTGTGTGAATGAGAGTATGTGATGTCATTTTGTTGTATTATTTTCTCTTTTTGTTCCCTCTCTCTACTCAATCTATCTCTAATCACATGTGATGAGTTGCACCTGTGACAGAGGGGAAGTGTATTTATTTGGGTGCTATGGGGTGGTGCATCAAGTCTCCTGGATTCTAGGCCTTGGAGAACATGTGAGAGGTTGTCTCTGTGAGGAGCCTTTCTGTATTGCCATCCGCACCACGATTTGTTTGTTATTTTCAACCGGAAGGTCATGTAAGAAGCTACATTAAATCTCTATAGACTTTTCGCATGATACAACGTGCTCCTGAGTTTCATTCAATACAGTCCAGGCAACGGCCTGTCTGTGACAGAGGGAGAGGTTATTTTCCTGTCTCGTGGTTGTTGGTAATCGGGCTTACCACTGTTTGTCATCACTAAACTTGATGATTGATTTGGAGACGTGCGCGCCCACACAGTCATGGGTGAACAGGGAGTACAGGAGGGGGCTGAGCACACACCTTTGTGGGGCCCCCATGTTGAGGATCAGCGAGGCAGAGATGTTGTTGCCTACCTTCAACACCTGGGGTTGGCTCGTCAGAAAGTCCAGGACCCAGTTGCACAGGGTGGGGTTCAGACCTAGAGCTTAGTGATGAGCTTCCACTGCACTATGGTGTTGAAGGCTGAGCTGTAGTTTATGAACAGTATTCTTCCATAGGTATTCCTTTTGTCCAGGTGGGATAGGGTAGTGTGCAATGCAATGGCGATTGCATCATCCGTGGATCGGTTGGGGCGGTTGCAAATTGTAGTAGGTCTAGGGTGTCGGGTAAGGTGGAGGTGATATAATCGTTAACTAGCCTCTCAAAGCACTTCATGATGACAGAAGTGATTGCTACTCATTTAGTTCAGTTACCATTGCTTTCTTGAGTACACGAACAATGGTGGACATCTTGAAGCAAGTGGTAACAACAGACTGGGATAGGGAGAGATTGAATATATGCGTGAACACTCCATCCAGCTGGTCAGCACCTACTCTGACATGCTGACCACACTGCCTGTGTGGTGCGCGTGATCGTTGCCAAATAATTGTACACATAGATATTATTCATTAATTTCATCCAAACTGCTCGTGCGCGTCAACGAGCGTCCGCGTATCCAGGCGCTAAAACAGAACTTGGTTCTATTTTTGGCTCTTGACACGCTGCAAGTCCCGCCTCTCCCATCTCCTCATTGGTTTTTAGGAGCATGTACACACATGGGTGATTGTAAGCTGAACTGAGGTCCACACTCCAGTTGGTGGCCGTATCGCTGCAGAATGCTGTGGTAGCCATGCTGGTTAACTTCTCTAGGATAGGGGGCAGCATTTTCACGTTTGGATGAAAAGCATACCAAATTCAACTGCCAGCTACTCATCCCCAGAAGATAAGAAATGCATATGATTAGTAGATTTGGATAGAAAACACTCTGAAGTTTCTAAAACTGTTTGAATCATGTCTGTGACTATAACAGAACTTATTTAGCAGGCGAAACCCAGAGGACAAACCATTCAGATTTTTTTGTTGTTGAGGTCACTCTCTTTTCAATGTTTTTCATTGGGAATCCAGATTTCTAATTGACCTTCTTGCAGTTCCTACCGCTTCCACTGGATGTCAACAGTCTTTAGAAATTAGATGAGTTTTTTTCCTTTGTGTAATGAAGAAGTACGGCCATCTTGAATGAGGGTCACTGTGTACTGTTAGATAGAGGCGCATGACCTGAAAGCTAGCTACAGTTTGTTTTCATCCTGTATTGAACACAGATCATCCCGTCTTCAATTTTATTGACTATTTACATTAAAAAATACCTAAAGTTGTATTACAAAAGTAGTTTAAAATGTTTTGGCAAAGTTTACAGGTAACTTTTGAGATATTTTGTAGTCACGTTGCACAAGTTGGAACTAGTGTTTTTCTGGATCAAATGCGCCAAATAAATTTACATTTTGGATATATATCGATGGAATTAATCGAACAAAAGGACCATTTGTGATGTTTAAGGGACATATTGGAGTGCCAACAACAGAAGCTCGTCAAAGGTAAGGCATGAATTATATTTTTATTTCTGCGTTTTGTGTCGCCCCTGCAGGGTTGAAATATGCTTCTCTCTCTTTGTTTACTCTGTTGCTATCCTCAGATAATAGCATCGTTTGCTTTCGCCGAAAAGCCTATTTGAATTCTGACGTGTTGGCTGGATTCACAACAAGTGTAGCTTTAATTTGGTATCTTTCATGTGTGATTTAACTTCTCTGGGATATGTGGGATGCTAACGGCCCACTTGGCCAAAAGCCAGTAAAAATGCAGAGCGCCAAAAACTATAAAAATCTAACTTTCATGAAATCAAAATAGGCTTTACGACGAAAGCACACCAAACTATTATCCCAGAGAAATTAAGTGTGCCTTGAATTCAAAATAAATCACAGACAGTATCACCAGCAAGCACCCCACCTCATCCTCCATGCTTCACGGTGTAAACTACACATGCGGAGATGAGTTTCAGACCTTTGCAGCAGGTAACTCTGTGTCTTCCTTTCCTGTGGTGGTCCTCATGAGAGCCAGTTTCATCATTGTGCTTGATGGTTTTTGCAACTGCACTTGAAGAAACTTTAAAAGTTCTTGAAATGTTTCGCATTGACTGACCTTCATGTCAGGGCGCATGAACCGTTAACGGGACACCTACGACAACATCCGGTGAAATAGCAGAGCGCGAAATTCAAAATATAAAAATCGTAATATTAAACATTCATGAAAATACAAGTGTCATACATCATTTAAAAGCTTATCTTCTTGTTAATGCAACCGTGTCGTCAGATTTCAAAAAGGCTTTACGGCGAAAGCATACCATGCGATTATCTGAGGACAGCGCCCCACATCAAAATACTTTTTCAACCAGCACAGGAGTCACAAAATCACAAATAGCGATTAAATGAATCACTTACCTTTGAATATCTTCCTCTGGTTGCAATCCCAGCTACGCAATGAATGGTCGTTTTGTTCGATGAAGTCCTTCTTTATATCCAAAAAAGTCAGTTTAGTTGGCGCCAATGATCTCAGTAATCCACTCGTTAAACATGCATACAAACAAATCCAAAAAGTTACTGGTAAAGTTCGTCCAAACAAGTCAAACGATGTTTCTAGTTAACCTGTTGAGGACAGAGGGCGCTGTTTTCACTTTGGGGGAAAAACGTGCCCAAATTAAATGGCCTCGTACTCAATTCTTGCTCGTACAATATGCATATTATTATTACTATTGGATAGAAAACACTCTCTAGTTTCTAAAACCGTTTGAATTATATCTGTGAGTAAAACAGAACTCATTTGGCACAAACTTCCTGACCAGTGGAAAATCTGAAATCGATGCTCTCTTCTAGGTCCTGCCTATAAATGGGCATGATACGTATTAGTATACATGCACGTCATACACCTTCCCCTGGATGTCAAGACGCAGTGAGAGAAGAAATGGAGTGTTTATCTTGGTCTGAAGTGGAATGAATCCTCTTGGAATGACGTGTCACCCATTTCCTGTTTTCAGGAAGGCGCGAGGTTGGACCTGGAATTGCCTTCTGAAAAGCTTTCGTTATAGGCGACTACTATCTCCGGCTTTGATTTTATCTGATACATGTGACAATATCATCGTAAAGTATGTTTTTTCAATATAGTTTTATTAGATTTTTGAAATTTATTCGGGACGTTAGGCGTGTTGCGTTGTGTGCCTTTGTTCAGAAAGGAGAGCTTCGCGCCACTTGGCTAGTGCGCTTGCTAATTCAAGAGGGAAAAAGGACGTTCTAAATCCAAACAACGATTGTTCTTGACAAAGGACACCTTGTACAACATTCTGATGGAAGATCAGCAAAAGTAGGACCCATTTTATGATGCTATTTCATATATCTGTCGAACATGTGAACTAGTCGTTTGCACCCAGCTTTTGGGTACTCTCGCCATACCTAAGCTGGATGTCGTAATGAAGTTATTTTTAGAATTCTAACACGGCGATTGCATTAAGAACTAGTGTATCTATCATTTCCTATACAACATGTATTTTTTAGTTATGTTTATGAATAGCTATTTGGTCAGAATATGTGTGTCAGAAAAAGTGTCAGAAAAAAATCCGGACGTTGTGGGAAAAAGTAGCTACGTTAGCACAATGTATAACCACTGATTTCAGCTCTAAATATGCACATTTTCGAACAAAACATAAGTGTATGTATAACCTGATGTTATAGGACTGTCATCTGATGAACCTTATCAAGGTTAGTAAAAAATTATATATCTTTTACTGGTTTGTTACGATCGCTAACTTTTGCTACTGGGAAATGGCTTGTGTTTCTGGCTATTGTGGTAAGCTAATATAACGCTATATTGTGTTTTCGCTGTAAAACACTTAATAAATCTGAAATATTGGCTGGAATCACAAGATGCCTGTCTTTCATTTGCTGTACACTATGTATTTTTCAGAAATGTTTTATGATGAGTATTTAGGTATTTGGCGTTGGTGTCTGTAATTATTCTGTCTACTTTCGGTGCAATTTCTGATTGTAGCTGCAATGTAAACTATGATCTATACCTGAAATATGCAAATTTTTCGAACAGAACATAGATTTATTGAATAACATGTTATAAGACTGTCATCTGATGAAGTTGTTTGTTGGTTAGTTTGGTTGGTTCTTGGTTAGTTAGGTTGGCTTTGTGCATGCTACCTGTGCTGTGAAAAATGTCTGTCCTTTTTTGTATTTGGTGGTGAGCTAACATAAATATACGTTCTGTTTTCGCTGTAAAACATTTTAAAAATCGGACATGTTGGCTGGATTCACAAGATGTGTACCTTTCATTTGCTGTATTGGACTTGTTAATGTGTGAAAGTTAAATATTTCTAAAAAATATATTTTGAATTTCGCGCTCTGCCTTTTCAGTGGAATGTGGGAGGAGTTCCGCTGGCGGAATGCCAGAGCAGTACAGGTTAATCCTCAGCTACTCTAATATCTAAATAAATGATAATATTTAAGACGGAGAATAGTATGTTCAATAGGAAAGATAAATAACGAAGAGCATCCGCACCAACAAGACTACTTTTCTAATGAGAGACTCCTTGGAAAAACTACAACTACTTGCTAATTTTTCCAAAAACAAGCCTGAAACCCTTTCTAAAGACTGTTGACATCTAGTGGAAGCCATAGGAACTGCAATCTGGGTCCTATCTATTTGTAAATCCCATAGGCTAGCATTGAAATGACCTCAAAAAAAAAATATCCGGATGGATTTTCCTCAGGCTTTTGCCTGCCATATCAGTTCTGTTATACTGTTATACACAGACATTACGTTAACAGTTTTAGAAACTTCAGAGTGTTTTCTATCCAATGCTACCAATTATATGAATATCCTAGCTTCTGGGCCTGAGTAACAGGCAGTTTACTTTGGACATGTCAGTCATTCGAAATTCCGAACAATAACCAGTATGCCGAAGAAGTTAAAGTAATGATGGACTGTCATTTTTCTTGCTTATTTGAGCTGTTCTTGCCATAATATGCACTTGGTATTTTACCAAATAGGGCTGTCTTCTGTATACCACTCCTACCTTGTCACAACACAACTGATTGGCTCAAACGCATTAAGAAGGAAAGAAATTCCACAAACAAATTTTTTAACAAGGCACACCTGTTAATTGAAATTCATTCCAGGTGACTTCCTCATGAAACTGGTTGAGAGAATGCCAAGAGCGTGCAACGCTTTCATCAAGGCAAAGAGTGGCTACTTTGAATAACCTCAAATATTAAATATATTTAGATTTGTTTAACAGTTTTTTTGGTTACTACATGATTCCATATGTGTTATTTCATAGTTTTGATGTCTTCATTATTATTCGACAACTTTTGACTGGTACTGTATGTCTTGTGTCTGAGCCGTTGAATTGCAACTCCACTTTGTCCCTGTACTGTAGTTTTGCCTCTTTGATTGCTTTAGGGCATAGCTGATCTTTTTCTATACGTCTGTGTTCCCAGTCATCTTGCCATTGTTAAATGCGGTGTTCCGCGGTTTCAGTTTTGCGTGAATGCTTCCATCTATGCAAGTTCTTTTGGTTTGGATAAGTTCTACCCCTCACAGTGGGAACAACATCCTTTATGCACTTCATGATGTATTCAGTCACCGAGTCAGTGTATATGTCAATACTATTCTCAGAGGCAACCCGGAACATTTCCCAGTCCGTGTGATCAAAACAATCTTGAAAAATAGAATCCGATTGGTCAGACCAACGTTGAACAGTCCTTACCACGTGTACTTCCTGTTTAAGTTTCTGTATATAGGAAGGGAGGACAAAATGGTGGCGTGTTCTGATTTGCTGAATGAAGGCTGAGCGAGGGCTTTGTAGCCATCCTGGAAGGGGAAGTAGCAATGGTAAAGAGTGCTCAATGAGCGAGTAGCACAGGAGATGTGTTTATAGAACTTCGTTCGAGGTTTCCTCAGATTTCCTTTATTAAAGTCCCCAGCTGCAATAAGCGGCCTCAGGATATGTGGTTTCCACTTTGCACAAAGTCCAGTGTAGTTTCTTGAGAGCCATTGTGGTTTCGGCTTGGGGAGGCAATATACATGGCCATGACTATGACCGAAGAAAATTCTCTCGGGTGGTAATGCAATCAGCATTTGATGGTGAGGTATTCCAGATCAGGAGAACAAAAGGACTTGAGTTCCTGTACTTTACCATAATTCCACCATGAGTAGTTCACAATGAAACGTACACCTCCAAATTTATTTTTCCCGGAGAGTTCTTTCTACAGGTCCATGGGACGAATATTAATGATGATGTAGGCTAAATCAAGTGTTAATCAAATGTTATGCTGCTGTGGCAGTACTGTTGACCACATCTCTCAAGCCATGCATGTCTGGATACCGGGTGCGCGCAATCTCCGTACAGTGTAAACTCACTCCTTACAGGGCAGATCAACAGGCTCAACCAACGGACAGGGATGGGAGATGGCGAACTTGATGACGACCTGCGGGCAGTGGGTTCTAAACAACAATGACAAAAAATGTATAAACAATGTTTTGGCGGGTGGAAATTATACCACCAACCAAAAGGGCACTTAGGAGACTGGAAGGGGCATGTGCTCTGTACAGGTAGCGTCCGGGGGCCCTAAGCAACCGCTTATGTCACATATGCCTGGAACTGGCCCTGGCAGGTATAATAAAAATGCTAAATCACCTTGTGCTTTAGTTTGTCTGCTTTCCATCATGGATAGGCCGATACAGTACAGTACAGTAGATTGTGATCTTGATTCCTTTCATCGTTTCCCCATGTTTGTGTGTGTGTGACTGGGGGAGGATGGGGAGGATGGGAAGAGGGACTGGGTGTGGTGGCTCTCAGGGCTCTCTATGATGTGACTCTCCTCCCAGCCGGCCCTGACCTGTAGGGAGCAGAGGAAGACAGATGTGCGGTGACTAAGCAGTGCTGTGGGCGTGACCTCACCTTCAACTGCTTTATATCCGGTCTTTGTTCTCCATGACAGGTGACGCCCCAAATCAGATCCAACATCTGCTAAATCACAGTTGTAAGATTTTTTGAGTGTTTTCAGCTGTTTGGAAACAATCAATGTGTTATGTTTTGCCACGGTGGTCATATCTTTTTAGTTTGGAGAGAAACATTTATTTTGTTCCTATTTGAGAACCTTATCTGACATATAGCGAAACTGTTTCATGCTTCAGCACTGAAATCCACCACCTCAGGCATTCATGATAAAAATTAGCTGTGTGTGCTTATGTTAGACACAGGTGAACACAAGACAGACAAAACCAAACAAAAAAGAAAAGGGATCGGTGGCAGCTAGTAGGCCGGCGACGACGACCGCCGAGCGCCGCCCGAACAGGGAGAGGAGCCACCTTCGGTGGAAGTCGTGACACTAGGCTCGTAATTTAACAACTTTATTCGTATTTACAGATGGCATAAACGTTTGTTATTAAGGTACATGAAAGTTCACATGTTCGAGAAGGCATTTCTGCCCATAAATGCATTTTGATAAAAATAAAAAAAATCTTTGTTCAAGCGGCTCTCCTGTGATGTCGTGACTTGTGACATATGCCTAGTTTCCGGAAACCGGTCACATATGAAAATGTACCCAGAAATACATATCCTTGAAGTTCATTGAAGTATATCTGATAACCATATGGAGCATAGTGAGGAACAGACACATGGACAGAGACAGAGAGACTGGAGACAAACAGACAGACAGACAGACTCATTCTGAATGTCCTGCCTGTGTCATCCATGTGAATGGGGGAATTCACTTTTTACATTCCCACTGATAGACAAATGAGGAAACCAATACGCTGGACATCGCAAGGACAGAGGAAGACAGAAAGCCCATCTCTTCCTCATTACTGTCACCCAGTCATAGATTGCCCGGAGAGAGTAAGCAGTGCGTATCGGCTTGTGGCATGATCATTTTTTATTTATACTATTCATTTAGTCCGTTAGTCCAAGTATGCCTCTCACTCTTTGATGTATTAAGAATTAATGCATCCAGTACAGCATTCTGGGACTGATAGAGAGCAGTGACTGATTGAGGATAGAGTTCTCTCTGCCTTAGGTTTATTGGCACAGGGACTGTAAAGCACTCAGAGACAGCGAGAGAACTTGACTACTGGTGGTCAGTTTGGCAGTTCAGAGATCACACTCACATTGTTGACATTCTCCGGAAAAGCATGAACAATACAAAGTGTAATGTACAGACGACATGGATGAAGCGGGTACTGTAACGCAGTTTGCAGTATGTAACAAGCGACGTGGCCCTAGGGATACCGTATCGTGTTACTGTCGGGTTTGTTAAATACTGTCTGTAAAGTGATTGGTCAGAAGCTCCTCTTCCAGCCCGCCAAATCAGTCATCCTAAACAACACGCCTGTCTCTTTGAATCTGCTGTAGCACTAACCGTTGGACTGAAGTGACTCCAAAGGAAACCGGGGACGGTCTAGCCGTACTTGGTGACAATTCCAGAGCTAACCCCACAAGGCTCATGAAAATCTGATATGGACAGGTTCCAGGGAAACATTCACGGAATAGGTCACATATATACCACACTTGTTAAATGCTTTGTATTGTGCTTTGAATCGGAGTTTCTCATGGTTACTGTAACCACCTTGAGTGATAGAGGTCTGATAGAGGTCTATATCCTCCTGTAGTAGCCTACAGTATGAAGTCATAACATAAAAAATACCCCAGAGTTTAGAACGCTTCTTCTACTGATATGCCGTTGCTTATGGTCGATGTTCTATACAGACAGATGTATAGATAGTGAGACTTCAGGCTTAGCAGTCGATTTGTAAATGCGGTTTTCCTCATTGGAGAGGGATTAGGAATGTGTTGCATCAAATTTAGTGATGGCTGTACTTATTACTTCCAACCTCATGCTAATTAGTCACATTAGCGCACGTTAGCTCAACCGTCCCGCGGGGGGGGGGCACCGTTCCTGTAGAGGTTAAATTCATACACACTTTCCATATTCCTTCCTCAACTTTAGGTGCTAGTTATCCAAACTTTGTTATTCAGTATAAACTATCCTCTTCTCTCTTTTTCTCCTGTGTGCCACACACACACACACACACACACACACACACACACACACACACACACACACACACTGAGAGTGGTGGTGCTGTTTGGGAGGAAATTACTCTGTCTGTTTATCTATGCTTTATAAATCTTTCATCTCTGGCCTCTAAAGTTGGGCATATTTATTATATCCCATTTGTCTTTTCCTGCGTCATCGCAAAAACAGAGCCACACAGTCATAAAAAACGATTAAACTCATTATTCTAATTCCTTATTCTATACATACAGTATAGGCCATACATGCATTGCCTTCAGAAAGTCTTCATACCCCTTGACTTCTTCCACATTTTGACTTCTTTCATATTTTTTTCTCACCCATCTACACACAATACCCCATAATCACAAAGAGAAAACACGTTTTTAGAAATGTTTGCAAAGGTTTTTGAAAATGAAATGATAAAATATCTTATTTACATAATTCACACCCTTGAGTCAATACATGTTAGAATCACCTTTGGAAGCGAATAGAGCTGTGAGTCTTTCTGGGAAAGTCTCTAAGAGCTTTGCAGACCTGGATTGTCCCATAGGCCGGGATAGGCCGTCATTGTAAATAAGAACTTGTTCTTAACCGACTTGCCGAGTTAAATAAATGTTAAATAAAACATTTTACAACATTTTTTATTCTTCAAGCTCTGTCAAGTTGGTTTGCTAGACAGCCATTTTCAAGTCTTGTGTCACGACTTCAACCGAGGCAGGCTCTCCTTCTCGTTCGGGTGGCGCTCGGCGGTCGTCGTCACCGGCCTACTAGCTGCCACTGACTCTTTTTCCTCCCCCTCCTTATGTGTTTATTTGTATCACCTGTGTTATGTTAATTGTTAATTAGTGTGGCTTTATTAGTCAGCCAACCCGTACGCTTCTTTGTGCGGGATTGTTTCATTGTGGCTTTTGGATTTCGGGAGTGGATATTATTATTGTGGACTGGGTTCCTTTATTCGTGTCGTTGGACCGTTGTGTGTGACACCCAGTATGTCCGTGTTGGACATTGTGTTTGCAAGTTGAGTATTAAAAAGACTCAACATATTGAAGCTCTGCTGTTCCTGCGTCTGACTTCGCACCTCCCGACACTCAGATCGTTACAGAATCCCGCACCACTAAATGGAGTCAGCAGGAGCAGCAGCCAACCCTCTCCCATCGATGGAGGAACGGGTTCTCCACCACACCACCGTCCTCCATCGGATCGGATCAGCCATGGACCAGATGATGGAGAGAATGGAGCGATGGGAGAGGAGTGGGCTCCTCTCTCCACCTTCGGCTCCCCTTCCTCAGGACTCTCCATCTCCCGGCTCCAGCGCGCTCCGTCTTACGCTCCCGAGGGATTATGATGGAGCGGCGGCAGGGTGCCAGGGGTTCCTACTCCAGCTGGAGCTATACCTGGCCACTGTTCGCCCCACTCCCTCGGGAGCGGAGAGGGTGAGTGTCCTCGTCTCCTGCCTAACGGGTCGTGCTCTGGAGTGGGCCAACGCAGTCTGGAATGGCCCGGACTCAGCGAAGGAGCACTACCCGGAGTTTACCCGTCGTTTTCGTGCCGTGTTTGACCACCCCCCAGAAGGCCGAGCGGCGGGTGAGAGACTATTCCATCTCAGGCAGGAGAAGAGGAGCGCACAGGATTTCGCGCTGGAGTTCCGGACCTTGGCCGCGGGATCAGGGTGGAACGACAGGGCCCTTATTGACCACTACCGGTGTAGTCTCCGGGAGGACGTCCGCAGGGAGCTAGCGTGTCGGGACATCGCTCTGTCTTTGGATGAGCTTATCGACATGTCCATCCGACTGGACAATCTGCTGGCTGCCCGCGGGCGTTCGGAGAGGGTCCTGTGCGTTCCACCACCCAGCGCCCCGGCTCCCATCCCGATGGAGTTGGGAGGGGCCGCGCCTAGGGGTATCGGAGGAGGAGGCCTCCCCTGCACCAGCTGTGGTCGGAGAGGACACACGGCCGATCGGTGCTGGGGGGTCTGTCTGGGAGTCGAGATGTCAGGCGGAACGCTTCTCGATCACCCCAGGTGAGTCAGCACCAAACTCACTCAGAACCCCCTGTCGGTCACATGTTTGTCTCAATTTTTTTTCTTGATTTTTTCCCCTCTTCCCAGCATAGGGCACTAGTCGATTCAGGTGCAGCTGGGAACTTTATGGATCGCGGACTCGCCCGAGAGTTGGGCGTTCCGCTTGTGCCGATAGATTCTCCCTTTCCCGTGCACTCCCTAGATAGCCGGCCATTAGGGTCAGGGGTGGTCAGGGAGGCCACAGTTCCCCTGGACATGGTGACGCAGGGGAATCATAGGGAACGTATCAGTCTCTTTATTATTGATTCGCCTGCGTTTCCAGTGGTGCTGGGTATTCCCTGGTTGGCCCGGCACAATCCCAGTATTTCGTGGAGACAGGGGGTTCTCCAGGGGTGGTCAGAGGAGTGTTCTGGAAGGTGTCTGGGAGTTTCCATTGGTGCCACGTCGGTGGAGAGTCCAGACCAGGGTTCCACGGTGCGCATTCCCCCCGAGTATGCCGATTTGGCAATCGCTTTCTGTAAAAAGAAAGCGACGAAATTACCACCACATCGACCGGGTAGGGATTGTGCGATAGATCTCCAGGTTAACGCTGCGCTTCCCAAGAGTCACGTGTACCCTTTGTCCCAAGAGGAGACGTTGGCTATGGAGACATATGTCGCGGAGTCTCTGGGACAGGGGTACATTCGGCCCTCCATCTCACCCGTCTCCTCGAGTTTCTTTTTTGTAAAGAAGAAGGAGGGAGGTTTGCGTCCGTGTATTGATTATAGAGGTCTAAATGCCATCACAGTTGGGTTTAGTTACCCACTACCTCTCATCGCTTCGGCGGTGGAATCATTTCACGGAGCGCAGTTCTTTACAAAACTGGACCTCAGGAGCGCGTACAGTCTGGTGCGTATTCGGAAAGGAGACGAGTGGAAAACCGCATTTAGTACCACATCGGGCCACTATGAGTACTGCGTCATGCCGTATGGGTTAAAGAATGCTCCAGCTGTTTTCCAATCCTTTGTAGACGACATTCTCAGGGACCTGCACGTGCAGGGGGTAGTTGTGTATATCGATGACATTCTGATCTACTCAACTACTCAAGCCGCGCATGTATCTCTGGTGCGCAAAGTGCTTGGCAGACTGCTGGAGCATGACCTATACGTCAAGGCTGAGAAGTGTGTGTTCTCCAAACAAGCCGTCTCCTTCCTGGGTTATCGCATTTCCACCTCGGGGGTGGTGGTGGAGAGTGACCGCATAAAGGCCGTGCGTAATTGGCCGACTCCAACCACGGTGAAAGAGGTGCAGCGGTTTTTGGGTTTTGCCAACTACTACCGGAGATTTATCCGGGGTTTTGGTCAGGTAGCGGCTCCCATTACCTCACTGCTAAAGGGGGGCACGGTGCGGTTGCGGTGGTCAGCGGCGGCGGACGGAGCTTTCAACAGGTTGAAGGCTCTGTTCACGGATGCTCCCGTGTTGGCGCATCCGGATCCCTCTTTAGCATTCATAGTGGAGGTGGACGCGTCCGAGGCTGGGGTGGGTGCCGTGCTATCACAGCGCTCGCGTACGCCACCAAAACTCCGCCCCTGCGCTTTCTTCTCTAGTAAGCTCAGTGCAGCGGAGCGTAACTATGATGTGGGGGATCGGGAGTTGTTAATGGTGGTCAGGGCTCTGAAGGTGTGGAGACACTGGCTTGAGGGGGCTAAGCACCCTTTTCTCATCTGGACCGACCACCAGAATCTGGAGTATATTCGGGCAGCTCGGAGACTAAACCCGCGTCAGGCAAGGTGGGCCATGTTTTTCACCCGGTTTAGGTTCACGTTGTCCTACAGACCCGGTTCCCAAAACGTAAAGGCTGACGCACTGTCTCGCCTTTACGACACGGAGGATAGGACCACCGAGCCCACTCCCATCATCCCCGCCTCGAGGTTGATAGCGCCAGTGGTATGGGAGGTGGACTCGGACATCGAGCGGGCGTTACGGGCGGAACCCGCGCCTCCTCAGTGCCCGGCGGGCCGTAAGTACGTACCGCTTGGTGTTCGGGACCGACTGATTCGGTGGGCTCATGTCCTACCCTCCTCGGGTCACCCTGGGGTGACGAGGACAGTGGGGAGCCTTCGGGGAAGGTATTGGTGGCCTACCTTAGCTCGGGACGTTAGGGTTTATGTCTCCTCCTGTTCGGTATGCGCTCAGAGTAAGGCTCCTAGGCACCTTCCTAGAGGGAAGTTGCAACCCCTCCCCGTTCCACAACGGCCATGGTCTCATCTGTCCGTGGACTTCCTGACCGATCTTCCCCCTTCTCAGGGAAACACTACGGTTCTGGTAATTGTGGATCGGTTTTCTAAGTCCTGCCGTCTCCTCCCGTTGCCCGGTATCCCTACTGCCCTACAGACTGCGGAGGCCTTATTCACTCACGTCTTCCGGCACTACGGGGTGCCGGAGGACATCCTTTCTGATCGGGGCCCCCAGTTCACGTCCCGAGTATGGAGGGCGTTCATGGAGCGTCTGGGGGTCACGGTCAGCTTGACTTCCGGTTTTCACCCCGAGAGTAATGGGCAGGTGGAGAGAGTGAACCAGGAGGTGGGTAGGTTTCTGCGGTCCTATTGCCAGGACCGGCCAGGGGAGTGGGCGAGATACATTCCCTGGGCTGAGATGGCCCAGAACTCACTACGCCACTCCTCTACTAATGTGTCCCGCTTTCAGTGTGTGTTGGGGTACCAGCCGGTCCTGGCACCATGGCATCCGAGCCAGACCGAGGCTCCTGCGGTGGAGGAGTGGGTACAGCGCTCCAAAGAGACCTGGAGGGCCGTCCAGGAGTCCCTTCAACAAGCCACTAGGAGGCAGAAGAGGAGCGCTGACCGCCACCGCAGTGAGGCTCCCGTGTTTGTACCGGGGGAAAGGGTCTGGCTCTCGACCCGAAACCTACCCCTCCGCTTGCCCTGCCGGAAGCTGAGGCCGCAGTGTGTATGGCCCTTCAAAGTCCTGAGGAGAATAAACGAGGTGTGTTATCGATTAAAACTCCCTTCCTATTATCGTATTAACCCCTCGTTTCATGTGTCTCTCCTCAGGCCGGTGGTAGCTGGTCCCCTGCAGGACGGTGAGGTGCCTGAGGTCCCCCCCCCCCCCCCCTCTGGACATCGAGGGGTCCCCGGCGTACACGATACGGGCCATTCTGGACTCGAGACGCCGGGTGAGGGGCCTGCAGTACCTCGTGGACTGGGAGGGGTACGGTCCGGAGGAGAGGTGCTGGGTACCGGTGGAGGACATTTTGGATCCATCTATGTTAAGGGATTTCCATCGCCTCCATCCGGATCGCCCCTCGCCTCGTCCTCCGGGTCGACCTCGAGGCCGGTGTCGGCGCGCTGCGGGAGCCGTGCGTCAGAGGGGGGGTACTGTCACGACTTCAACCGAGGCAGGCTCTCCTTCTCGTTCGGGTGGCGCTCGGCGGTCGTCGTCACCGGCCTACTAGCTGCCACTGACTCTTTTTCCTCCCCCTCCTTATGTGTTTATTTGTATCACCTGTGTTATGTTAATTGTTAATTAGTGTGGCTTTATTAGTCAGCCAACCCGTACGCTTCTTTGTGCGGGATTGTTTCATTGTGGCTTTTGGATTTCGGGAGTGGATATTATTATTGTGGACTGGGTTCCTTTATTCGTGTCGTTGGACCGTTGTGTGTGACACCCAGTATGTCCGTGTTGGACATTGTGTTTGCAAGTTGAGTATTAAAAAGACTCAACATATTGAAGCTCTGCTGTTCCTGCGTCTGACTTCGCACCTCCCGACACTCAGATCGTTACATCTTGCCATAGATTTTCAAGTCAATTTAACCCACAACCGTAACTAGGCCATTCAGTAACATTAAATGTCATCTTGGTAAGCAACACCAGTGTTTATTTGGCCTTGTGCTTTCATTTATTGTCCTGCTGAAAGGTGAATTTGTCTCCCAGTGTCTGTTGGAAAGCAGACTGAAGCAGGTTTTCCTGTAGGATTTTGCCTATGCTTAGCTCTAATTCCATTTCTTTGTATCCTAAAATACTCACTAGTCCTTGCCAATGACAAACATACCCATAACATGATGCAGCCACCACCATGCTGGAAAATATGAAGAGTGGTATTACGCTGTGTATATTACGCTGTGTATTCAGGACATAAAGTTAATTTCTTTGCCATTTTTTTTGGTGCCTCATTGCAAACAGGATGCATGTTTTGGAATATTTGTATTCTGTTCAAGCTTCCTTCTTTTCACTCTGTCATTTAGGTTAGTATTGTGGAGTAACTACAATGTTGTCGATCCATCCTCAGTTTTCTCCTATCATAGCCATTAAACTCCAATCATTGGCCTCATGGTGAAATCCCTGAGCAGTTCCCTTCCTCTCCGGCAACTGAGATAGGAAGGACACCTGTACCTTTGTAGTGACATCCCAGGTGTAATTATTAACTTCACCATGCTCAAAGGGATATTCAATGTCTGTTTTTTTGTCTTCCATCTACCAATAGGTGCCCTTCTTTGCGAGGCATTGGAAAACCTCCCTGGTCTTTGTGGTTGAATCTGTTTTTGTAATTCCCTGCTAGACTGAGGGACCTTACAGTGAATTGTATGTGTGGGCTACAGAGATGAGGTTGTCATTCAAAAAATCACGTGACACATTATTATTGCAATTTATTATGTGACTTGTTATTAAGCACATTTTTACTTCTGAACTTATTTTGGCTCGCCATAACAAAAGGTTTCAGTACAGTACTTATTGACTCAAGACATTTCAGCGTTTTATTAATTTGTAAACATTTCTAAAAACATAATTCCACGTTGTTATTATGGGGTATTGTGTGTAGGTCAGTGACACAACATCTCCATTTAATCCATTTTACATTCAGGCTGTAACACAATTCTTTCTGGAAAAAGTTAAGGTTTGTGAACATTTTCTGAAGTCACTGGGTCAAACCCAAACCAATCTATTCATCTCAGCCTTCTCCATAAGATCCTAGACATAGGGAAACGTTATGGGGAGGAAAATAGCTTGATGAAAAGAGTCACTTCTATTAATAATTTTTCTGTTGATGTTGTGCAGAATTGTAACCACCCATTTTACAGGGATTTTTCTACCATTGAAATCTTTGGGCATTATGTCCAAACAGTTTAGAAATGAATTGGATGGGAAACCGCTTTCGGTGATAACTTTTCTACATATAAAGTATGTAGAAAAGATTATAATAGACCTATTTATTTTTTTAATAATATAATCTTTCAGGACTAACAATCCCCAAAATGAAAATTCCCAAAACAATGAATATACCATTAACGACTTTGTTAGTATGTTTCATGGCAAAATGCATAGCATTGCAGGAAATTAGCTTTAAAACGGCAACATTTTCTCTCAGCTCCATGGCAAAATGTTTAGAATTGAAGGAAATGTACTTTATAACTACAAATAATGTATCTCAGTTTAATGGAGAAATGTGCAAAATTGCAGGAAATTGGCTTTAAATATTAACATTGCTCTACACCACCAAGATTGGCCTCTAAAATGTTCTCTAAAACATGACCCAACAGTCCCCCACAACCTTAATGTAAACACTTAGCACGAACATAACATCTCTACTAACAAACTGTGTTTACAGAGAGGTGCAGTGGTGAACTCCTGACGTAGTATATCCAGGGCAGAGGTTTAACAAGCCAGTGTTAAGCCCTGATACCCTTTCAATGAATAGCCTGAGTCAAAATCAACAAGATCATGTGTCACCTTGTCTACAAGGCATTAAAAGCTTGTTTTCATCAAAATGTGGTCCATTGATGCTTTTGTTTATCTGTACTGGTGGTTCTTGTATCATCTTCCTACAGGCTAAATTCACGCTATTACGATAATGAAAGCAAAATAGATCAACGGGAAGCTTTGGAGGCAGTCGTTTACCTGGTTAGCTCTGATGGTATAGGATGGCGATGGATTACTTAGTATGTGTCAAGAAAACAAATAAAGCTATATGGATCCAAATGTACATTTTCAAAAACAAAAGCCAAAGCAGATCATTTCTGGAAGTTCTGAAGAACAACACTGTGTCTCAGTGGTTTTTCTCAGAGACGTTGTCTTGACTTTGTCTCTGTCTTTGAACTTATCCTCCATCCTTTTGATGTAAAAGGAAAAGATGTTCAGATCAAATCTGGAAGGAGCAAGTCCATTTCATTTGTTAAGTGCACCAGATTTGTCTTCCTGATTGCTTTGGAGCACAGAAAGCTTTCATCTATAATTGACCGGATTGCATCTGTGGCTATTCTCATCACTTCATCACTTGCTTGTCTCCCATGTACCAATAAGAAATTAATCAGGCTGGAGAGAACGTCGCCTTCCCTCTGTGGGGACAAAGCAGACCTTCGTCCATCACTGTTACTGTGGAGACAGAATAGGCAGAACAGGACTTCCTCACTCCCTCTGTTTCCATCAGCATGCCACATACTGCCTTTAAGGCTACAATCTGGGATTTGTTTTCTTGCAAAATGACAGCCCAGCCACTTGTTTTAGTGTACTACTGAGGGATGGGTCTAGGGAAATGTAACCCCTCTCATATTCATAGACATTCATACTGTCCAGTAGGTTTTCACTCCAACCGTGATCTAGTGCACCTGATTGTAATTATTAGATGGTTGATATGCTGAATCAGGTGAATTACAACTGGAGTTGGAGAGAGAACCTACAGGAGGGTAGCTCTCCAGGAACCGTGTTGAAGAGTCCTGCTCTAGAGTCTAGATGAGTCTCTAGAAGGACTGACACTTCACAAGCTATGCATGTTTTTTTTATATATAGTATTGTTGTTTGTAAACATTGGAGGAATAAACCCGGAAGTAATACGCTATTTCGAGGGTTCAGAGAGCGAAACAGTCAATTTCTACATTCAATTATGAGGAAAATTAAGATTAGACAGCGGCAGCATACAGGAGCTCATAAAACATGACTTGATTCTCTAGAAGCAACTATAATCTCTCGTGACAGACAGGAATTTATAGACACTCGTCAGGCATTACTAATCAATGATCATCAACTCCAATTTTCACTCTTACGGTAAGAGTTGTACTAAGCTCATGAGGCATTTGTAAGTTATATTCTTCAAGAATCAATGGGTAATATCAAAATTTGAAATGTCCATTCAACAGATTTCCAGATCCCAGACTGCACCTTTAAACATGTCACCAGTGGAAAAATACAATGTTCATTAACCCATTGTTAACCTCTTGGTCACCTCATTGGGCATGGGTAATAAACAACCTCCTAGTTCCTAGGATCTCAACACACCAGCATTTCCTTGTAACACTTTGTGACACTCACGTCAAATATTGAGCTTAGTACAAAGACGTTTGATTCTTTGTTATGTATGCATGCATGGGATATCCCCCCCACCAACAGTATGAAATATATGCCTTAGAAAACAGCCTGTCTCTCCCCCTCGGCAGGAACCAGAGCTGAACTGCACCACTTCCCCTGGACCCACACTGTCCCTCCGCGTCTCATCACACTGACCTGGCATTGAGGTTGTGTCCAAATTGGAACCCTATTTGCTAGTACGTTTGACGAAGGCCAATAGGGCTCTGACTAAAAGTACAGTAGTGCGCTATGTAGGAAATAGGGTGCCATTTGGGACGTATCTTGAGACACCATCTGATTTTGACAGTTCAGCAGAGTGAATGTGGCCTGCTGTCTGCTTGGTATCTCCTTCCTGTGGAACGGACCAGACAAAGTATGGAGTGGTTACGAGGAGGGGATGAAGCGTTTGGCTTGTTCTACTGGATGTTATATTGTAGATGTCTCCTGGGTTAGATCGCAGGGCTCACGCCACTTGACAGTTATCTCTAGGTTGCAGTTGTACAGATATACTGGAATACGGATGTGCAGATACTGGAAAAACTGTGCCGTCACTTCATGTGAAACTGTATCTGGGGGACATTTATAGTAAAGGCATTCAAAGTTAATCAAGCTGCTAGCATTGTAGTATATAAATAAGTTATTGTACTGTGTTGATTGTGATGTGTCAATAAAGTGGTTGATATAAGCTTTGCATTCTGCATATAACATAACCTACTGTAAAGCAATCATTTTTGCATTTGAAAACACAGATTCCTACTCATTACTCCACGCACTACATCACTTTTGTTTTCAGCCGACCTTGCAGTTGTCCAGTGCGGGGCACCTGACTCACGCTCAGGAGGCAGCCCGGTTCTAAAACGAATGTGCCAGCTGGGCATTGACGTCAGTTTGAAATTTGGTTGAGTTGTCAACTAACCATGTCATGAGATTTAGGTTCAAAGTAAGGTGAAAAAATACAAAGTTCCCTTACGTTTACGACTTTTTACAAATCCAATCACTTTTCCACATTGATTCAACGTCGTGACATTGAATTGTTTTGTTTAAATGACGCGGAAACAACGTTGATTCGACCAGTTTTTGCCTAGTGGGTAATCACTTTTCACCCTCTGCAAACTCCTCCCATCGGTGCAACCCGGGCCAGATAATCGAATCCCTTCATTCAAAAGACTATTTGTACTCTCTTGGTATATTAAGACACAACCTGCCCCATGAAGTACTCCAAATTTATGCCCAGGTGAGACAGATGGGTGTCCAGATAAGTTAAACAGGCCCTTAAGAGAGAGGATGTGGAGTTGCCAATGAGCAAGGCAGAGGCTAAGGGAATGATATGGATAGTGGTGGTGCAGAGATGGTAGGAGCAGTCTAACAGAGACACTAAGGGCAGGCATCTTCCAAGTACAGAACAAAGTCGGGGAGGACGGCAGGAAGAGACAGAGGAAGGAGGTCATCTTTACAAGGCTAAGGATGGGACACAGCCGGTTGAATAAGACATTAAATGTGATAGGAAAGCATCCAACAGGAAGGTATAATTAATTCCAGGAAACAGAGACAATGGAGCATGTACTGATACAGTGTGGGCAGTATGAGAGGGAAAGAGAGAGACTGAGATCCAGTATGAGGGAGAAGGAGATACAGGAATTGAGTTTAAAGAGAATACTGAGTATAACATCATTAGATACAGTGTAAAATATTTTAGATTTTTTAAAGAGAAACAGGGCTGCCAATTAGAATTCAGTTCCTTCCTGTCTCTGGCCCACACTCCAGTACAGTAGGTGGCAGTAATGCCATAACGTTGGATGCCGACCGCAGATAAACACCACAGAACAAGATGTTGGTACAGTATGTATAGCAACGCGCATGCCCGCCCACCTGAGGATCTCTCCTTTTAAACCATCTATTTCCTGTGATTGAGGGATGCAAAATCAAATGAAATCAAACGTATTTATAATGCCCTTTTTACAAAGTGCTTATACAGAAACCCAGCATAAAGCCCTAAACAGCAAGCAACGCAGATGTAGAAGCACAGTGGCTAGGAAAAACTCCTTAGAAAGGCAGGAACCTAGGAAGAAACCTAGAGAGGAACCAGGCTCTGAGGGGTGGCCAGTCCTCTTCCGGCTGTGCCGGGAGGAGATTATAAGAGTACATGGCCATTAAGGCCAAATAGTTCTTCAAGATGTTCAAACTTTCATAGATAACCAGCAGGGTCAAATAATAATCACAGTGGTTGTAGAGGGTGCAACAGGTCAGCACCTCAGGAGTAAATGTCAGTTGACTTTTCATAGCCAAGAATTCAGAGGTCGGGATAGCAGGTGTTGGAGGGAGGGATGGAGGGAGTGAGAAAGAGAGGGAAAGAGAGAGTTGAAAACAGCAGGTCTGGGACAAGGTATCACGTCTGGTGAACAAGTCAGGGTTCCGTAGCCGCAAGCAGAAGAGCAGAAACTGGATCAGCAGCACGACCAGGTGGACTGGGGACAGCCAGGAGTCATCAGGCCAGGTAGTCCTGAGCAGAGTATGTCAACGGAATGGAGCTGGAGCGGATGGAGGAGCGGAGAGATCCAAATCAAATTTTATTTGTCACATGCGCCGGGAAATGTTTACTTACAAGCCCTTAAAGGCCTTAACTAACAATGAAGTTTTAAGAAAAATACCCCCCAATTTTTTTTTTTAAGTAACAAATAATTAAAGGGCAGCCGTAAAATGACAATAGCGAGGATATAAACCAGTTAGTCGAGGTAATTGAGGTAATTCATACACTATCGGTCAAAAGTTTTAACACAGTTTCAAGGGTTTTTCTTGGTTTTTACTATTTTCTAGATTGTAGAATAATAATGAAGACATCACAACTATGAAATAACACATATGGAATCATGCAGTAATATATATATTTTTTTTAATAAATCTAAATATATTTTATATTTTATATTCTTCAAATAGACACATTTTGCCTTGATGACAGCTTTGCACACTCTTGGCATGCTCTCAACCAGCTTCACCTGGAATGCTTTCCAACAGTCTGGAAGGAGTTCCCACATATGCTGAGCACTTGTTGGCTGCTTTTCCTTCGCTCTGAGGTCTGACTCATCCCAAACCATCTCAATTTGGTTGAGGTCGGAGGATTGTGGAGGCCAGGTCATCTAATGTTTGGTCGCAAATGAGTCTTACAAATGGACAATGACCCCAAGCATACTTCCAAAGTTGTGGCAAAATGGCTTAAGGACAACAAAGTCAAGGTATTGGAGTGACCATCACAAAGTCCTGACCTCAATCCTATAGAAAATGTGTGGGCAGAACTGAAAAAGCATGTGCGAGCAAGGAGGCCTACATACCTGACTCAGTTACACCAGATCTGTCAGGAGGAATGGGCCAAGATTCACCCAACTTATTGTGGGAAGCTTGTGGAAGGCTACCTGAAATGTTTGACCCAAGTTAAACAATTTAAAGGCAATGCTACCACATACTAATTGAGTGTATGTAAACTTCTGACCCACTGGGAATGTGATGAAAGAAATAAAAGGCTAAAATGAATCATTCTCTCTACTATTATTCTGACATTTCACATTCTTAAAATAAAGTGGTGATCCTAATTGACCTAAGACGTGGAATTTTTACGAGGATTTAATGTCAGGAATTGTAAAAAACTGACGTTAAATGTATTTGGCTAAGGTGTATGTAAACTTTCGACTTCAACTGTACATAAGCATGCAGACCCTTTACTCAGTACTTTGTTGAAGCACCTTTGGCAGCGATTACAGCCTCCAGTATTCTTGGGTATGCAGCTACAAGCTTGGCACACCTATATTTGGGGAGTTTCTCCCATTATTCTCTGCAGATCCTCTCAAGCTTCGTCAGGTTGGATTTTTTCAGGTCTCTCCAAAGATGTTCGATCAGGTTCAAGTCCAGGCTCTGGCTGGGCCACTCAAGGTGAACCTTCGGCACAGTCTGAGGTCCTGAGCACTCTGGAGCAGGTTTTCATCAAAGATCTCTCTGTACTTTGCTCTGTTTATCTTTCAATCCTGACCAGTCTCCCAGTCCCTGCCGCTGAAAAACATCCCCACCGCATGATGCTGCCACCACCATGCTTCACCGTAGGGATGGTGCCAAGTTTCCTCCAGATGTTATGCTTGGCATTCAGGCCAAATAGTTTAATCTTGGATTCACCAGACCAGATAATCTTGTTTCTCATTGTCTGACAGTCCTTTAGGTGCCTTTTGGCAAACTCCAAGCGAACTGTCATGTGCCTTTTACTGAGGAGTGGCTTCCGTCTGGCCACTCTACCATAAATGCATGATTGGTGGAGTGCTGCAGAGATGGTTGTCCTTCTGGAAGGTTCTCCCATCTCCACAGAGGAACTCTGGAGCTCTGTGAGAGTGACCATCGGGCTCTTCGTCACCTCCCTGACCAAGGCCCTTCTCACCAGATTGCTCAGTTTGGCCGGGCGGCCAGCTCTAGGCAGAGTCTTTTTGGTTTCAAACTTTTTCCATTTAAGAATGATAGCCACTGTGTTCTTGTGGATCTTCAATGCTGCAGACATTTTTTGCTACCTTTCCACAACTCGGTGCCTCAACACAATTCTGTCTCTGAGCTTTATGGACAATTCCTTCTACCTCATGACTTGTTTTTTTCTCTGACATGCACTGTCAACTGTGGGACCTTAGATAGGTGTGTGCCTTTCCAAATCCTGTCCAATCAATTTGATTTACCGCAGGTGGATGCCAATCAACTTGTAGAAACATCTCAAGGATGATCAATAGAAACAGGATTCACCTAAACTCAATTTGAGTCTGAATACTTATGTAAATAAGGTATTTAAGTGTTTTTATTTTTTAAATGTGCAAAATGTATTCAAACATGTTTTTGCGACGTCATTATTATGTATTGTGTGTGGATTGAGGGGGGAAAAAATATTTAATCAATTTTAGAATAAGGCTGTAACATAACAAAATGTGGGAAAAGTCAAGGGGTCTGAATACTTTCCGAATGTACTGTAAGTGAGATTGTACATAATAACCCAATCTATGCAGTCATGTTAATATTTAAGAGGGTCTAGTGTCTATTGTATGTCAATGGACTATGCCTAATGTCTCTGTTTCAGGTCAGGAAGTGTGAAAGCTTTAATTTCCATTGACATCACATTACACAGTTATACGCTGCATGACAACCCTTTAGAACAGTTTATAACTATAGGTTGTACATAATTGCTTGTTTGTTTATTGTGCTTGTCTCCAACAGAGCCTGTTGCAATACTAATTATGTTGCTATGTGAATGACCTTTTCCCTTTCAAAGTAAAACAAAACAAAAAAGTATGACATACAGCATTTGCTCTCAGAAACATTATCACTATCATATTGCTTTCACTTTCAGATTTTTCTGATAACATAGAACAAATATTACAAATACAAACAAATTTGCAATTTGACTTGTTTAAGTGAAAAAACTTCTTACTGTGCTAAAAGGCTAACATTCACTGCTCCTGTGGTCTGCTTGCCTGCTGATTGGCTGCTGCCAGAGTGTGATGTCATTCTTGCCTGCTATAAGGACTATGACTAGATCAGGAGCTACATTCAACAGTGAGAGAGAGTGGTGTTTTAGAACACAGAGCAAGTGGGACTGTGAGTGTGTGACACAGCAAAAGAGGAAGGAAGAAGGCAGTCAGCCAAAAAACATTTCTAATGAAGTACAAACAAATAATGGGAGCTACAACATAAAAAAGGAATACTTTCAGATTGTATGGGAGACCAGGAGAATATTTGGAGGTGGGTAAATGGCTTTAAGATGAAATTATTTATTTATTTGTGTTTTTTGATTGAGCAAATGCATTAAGAATGAAGTTAGACATATTTTAAATACCATTGCCTCCAAGAGATATTGGATGAAATAATTCAGAATTCATATCAAACTTAACTTATGCATCCTATCTTGACTTTATATACTTTACATATACAGTAGCCTATATACAGTGGCAAGGAAAATACCTGGATTTCTGCATAAATTGGTCATAAAATTTGATCTGATCTTCATCAGACTAACACAGTTTGCTTAAACTAATAACACACAAACAATTATACGTTTTCATGTCTTTATTGAACATACCGTGTAAACATTCACAGTGCAGGGTGAAAAAAGTATGTGAACCCTTGGATTTAATAACTGGTTGACCCTCCTTTGGCAGCAATAACCTCAACCAAACGTTTTCTGTAGTTGTGGAACAGACCTGCACAACGGTCAGGAGGAATTTTGGACCATTCCTCTTTACAACACTGTTTCAATATTTTTGGGGTGTCTGGTGTGACCCGCTCTCTTGAGATCATGTCACAGCATCTCAATCACGTTGAGGTCAGGACTCTGACTGGGCCACTCCAGAAGGCATATTTTCTTAAATTGAAGCCATTCTGTTGTTGATTTACTTCTGTGTTTTGGGTCGTTGTCCCGTTGCATCATCCAACTTCTGTTGAGCTTCAATTGGCGGACACATAGCCTAACATTCTCCTGCAAAATGTGTTGATAAACTTGGGAATTCATTTTTCCGTCAATGATAGCAAGCTATCCAGGCCCTGAGGCAGCAAAGCAGCCCCAAACATCGATGCTCCCTCCACCATACTTTACAGTTGGGATTTTGATATTGGTGTGCTGTGCCTTTTTTCTCCACACACAGTGTTGTGTGTTCCTTCCAAACAACTCAACTGTAGTTTCATCTGTCCAGAGAATATTTTGCCAGTAGCACTGTGGAACATCCAGGTGCACTTTTGCAAACTTCAGATGTGCAGCAATGTTTTTTTTGGACAGCAGTGGCTTCTTGTGTGGTGTCCTCCCATGAACACCATTCTTGTTAGTGTTTAACGTATCGTAGAATCGTCAACAGAGATGTTAGCATGTTCCAGATATTTCTGTAAGTCTTTAGCTGACACTCTCGGATTCTTCTTAACCTCATTGAGCATTCTGCGCTGTGCTCTTGCAGTCATCTTTTCAGGACGGCCACTCCTAGGGAGAGTAGCAACACTGTTGAACTTTCTCCATTTATAGACAATTTGTCTTACAGTGAACTGATGAACATCAAGGCTTTTAGAGATACTTGTGTAACCCTTTCCAGCTTTATGCAAGTCAACAATTCTTAATCTGAGATCTCTTTTGTTCGAGGCATGGTTCACATCAGGCAATGCTTCTTGTGAATAGCAAACTCAAATTTTGTGAGTGTTTTTTATAGGGCAAGGCAGCTCTAACCAGCATCTCCAATCTCGCCTCATTGATTGGACTCCAGGTTAGCTGACTCCTGACTCCAATTAGCTTTTGGAGAAGTCATTAGCCTAGGGGTTCACATACTTTTTCCAACCTACAATGTGAATGTTTAAATGATGTATTCAATATAGACAAGAAAAATACAATAATTTGTTTGTTATTAGTTTAAGCACACTATGTTTGTCTATTGTTGTGACTTTGATGAAGATCAGATCAAATCTTATGACCAATTTATGCAGAAATCCAGGTATTTCCAAAGGGTTCACATACTTTTTCTTGCCACTGTACCTATATTGATTATTCTTTGTTTCATGGGTCCTTTTGACAACACGTTTCTTATCTCCTGTGGTTTGTTGATTCAACTGGGCCATAGATCATGGAGAGTGTGAGCACGCCTGCCGTGTTCAACCTATCGGATCTATCAGTGGAGATGAACTCGTCGTCTCGCCAGTGGTCTTACTCGGAGTACAGCGAGGCTGTGGCGGTGCTACTAGGCATCCTCATGGCCCTGCTAGTGATGGGCATCGTCTTTGGCAACGTGCTGGTCATCACCGCCATCGTGCGCTTCCAGCGGCTGCAGACGGTCACCAACATGTTCATCACCTCTCTGGCCTGTGCTGACCTGGTCATGGGCCTGCTGGTGGTGCCCTTCGGTGCCTGCTACATCCTCCTCAACACCTGGCACTTTGGCAGCTTTCTCTGCGAGTTCTGGACTGCGGCGGATGTCTTGTGTGTGACGGCCAGCATCGAGACGCTGTGTGTGATCGCACTGGACCGCTACCTGGCCATCACGTCGCCGCTGCGCTACCCGTCCCTGCTGACCAAGCGTAAGGCGTGCGTGGTGGTGGTGACGGTGTGGGGGGTGGCCGCCCTCATCTCCTTCCTGCCCATCCACATGAAGTGGTGGGTGTCTGATGAGCCCGAGGCACTCAGCTGCCTGGAAGATGCCCACTGCTGTGACTTCAACACTAACGCTGCCTACGCCGTAGCCTCCTCCGTCGTCTCCTTCTACATCCCCCTGGCGGTCATGGCCTTTGTCTACGGACGTGTCTTCCAGGAGGCCAGGAAGCAGCTGGAGAAGATCCGTGGCAGTGAGGGGCGCTTCCACGCCCAGATGATCGACAACAACCAGGGGCAGGATGGTGGGGACGGGAGCGGAGGAGGAGGGGGGAACGGGAAGAGACCTAAGTTCTGTCTGAAGGAACACAAAGCCCTAAAGACGCTGGGAATCATCATGGGCACCTTTACCCTCTGCTGGCTGCCCTTCTTTGTACTCAATGTGGTGGTGACCATCTGGAAGGTGGACAACATTAAAATGCCTTTCAGGATATTGAACTGGATAGGATATGCCAACTCAGCGTTCAACCCCCTCATATACTGCAGGAGTCCTGAGTTCAGGCATGCCTTCCAGGAGATTCTGTGCCTGAGAGGGGCTGCTTTCCCCACCAATGGATACATATATAGGGGTCACAGCTTGCGCCTAAGCCCCAAGGACAAGCCAAGCAGTCTTTCACATAACGCGGGGACCGTGGAGCTGGGGATTGGCTCTCTGTCTAGTGTCACCAACGTAAACGGGTATTGCAATAATCCTCCTCTTGCCTCCATTGTCTGAAGCGCAGGGTGTTACAATGAGACTTGTCTTTCTCGTTTAGTTAGACCCGGTACGCAGACACGGGATAGGAAATGACATGTGAATCTCTTTCCATATTTAAATGCGTTACTATAAGAATATTATTCTAGTAATGTGTAGGTTATTAAATGTTTGTAATACTTTTCCTCTTAATATTGAACAAAGTCTGAAGAATACTTAGGGAGTCTATGGTTTGCGGATGTGATCATGTGTGTGTGTGTGTAGTTTGTGGACATGAGTATGTGCACATGTTATGTACTCTAGTGCTTACTCCTGTGTGCAAATGAACACCACGGTTTTAGGTACTAGGTTCAAGTATGTCAAGTGCAGTTGCACAAACATTTGTTATATTGTTCTAAGTTAAAACAAATTACCTCATCAGCATCATTTTCGATTCAGCTCCTTATCTTAAGAGCTCCGAGAACAAATAATGATAGTCTGTTTGTATGTTGTATGAAAAATGAATAATGTTGCTAGTTGAACTGACAGTTCTTTACTGGCAGCGGGCTGAATGAGATAGAAATGCCAGGGTAGGAGAGGTAGGAGAGAATTAACAAGCAGAACAAGAGATCAAATCAGGGTTAACAGTAATATCTGTGACCCCCACTAGTGGCTGTAGCCAGCCCTCTATCTGTAACACATTCCATATTGATCTGGGTCTCTCCCAGAGCCAGCTCAGGGACTTCTGTCTGTGTGATTCTGTACACTCCCTCTGCCACGGCCCAGAAATCCAACTCTCTGATGAGGGACAGCAGGTGCACATAATCACAGGCAGGCGCTATTACCAGCTACACCACGCACGTTGCCCCATTCCTCCAACCACCCTTCAATACCTCAACCTTCACCTCCCCCCTCAATATCACCATTTAATAACTGAAGTTACAGACGCCTGTCCTGCCGCCTCTTAGACAGTGAATAAGGACACACAGACAGAGAAGTCTTTAATGTGGACCTTACTTTTGTGCCTCAATAACCCCTGCAAGTACAGTGGTCAGAGCAGCAATACCTCAATGCTGGGTAGTGTGACCACCACTGTACGTCATTCTGATACCAATATCCAGCCAGTATACTTAGTCTGTAAAGCTATGTTTAGGGATTGCTTTCACACTCTACCGTGCTCGTTTTCTTTGTTAATGACTAGCGTGGATACTGAGAACTGTTGCTGATGTTACTGTGCTGCTCTCCGTTATTGTTGCTCTTGTGTTGTTGCTGTGAAGTTTCAGTGTTTACAGAGATTCCTGGACCAACCGTCTGATTGGGGTGTACCATACATTTACACAATGTACTGACTAGCTAAAAGATAAGGAAATAAACCCCTACACTATAGCTTCTGCAGAATCTGCACATATTCTTGTCTAAGGAAGATAAACTGTAAGATTTTCAGAAGCAATTATAAGTGCCTTGCTTAAGGGCACATCAACAGATTTTTCACCTGGTCAGCTCAGGGATTTGAACCAGAAACCTTCCAGCTACTGGACCAATGCTCTTAACCGCTAGGCTATCTGCCGCCACAGTAGTGATGAATGATGTAGGAGTCTGGGTGGATTTTGTCCAGGTGTTAATGAATAGAAACCTTGGTATCACATTCAGACTGTAATGAACTAGGTTAACGGTGTAGCACACAGTGTACTTGCACCACAATGTATTCGTAGACCGTATCTCAGCATCATGTCAGCCAGCCAAGTGGAAAAAGTTAATCTAAAATGTTCACTTGCTGTAAATGTTCATAATTTTAAAATAACATTCTTAGTATATAGGCCTATGCTAAATCCTATTACTTTACAATTGTTTGGATAGCTATGTGTGTGTATGTGTCTGTCTGTATGTGCCTGTGCTAACTGTATGAGTATGACTGTGTTTAGACCATTTTTGGAGCTTTGAATTCATAGGAAAAGACGAGGTACCGTGTGTGTTAACTCACCTCTTTTTTTATGGACACAAGGACACTTTTGATGCATGTACTGTAAATGTGAATAATGTATTATCCTTACATCGCAAAATGTTACCATGAATGCATTGTCAGCTTCAGTCACACACAAAAGTAGGAGAGACATGGTCTTAGATATTTACATATACAGTTATTTCATTCCACGGAAAACTTTTATCATTTGCCAAATGAAATTACATTCTCAGTGAGTTATCAAAGGCAGAATATTTAACAGTGGGAATTTTTGCTAAATATAATATTTGCTGGAAATATTAACATTTGATTTTGTGATCTGTGCCTTTTCATGTCTGACATGTCTGATATTAAACCCATTTTTGTTACATTCAGACCCGGTTCTGTGTAAAGGGTGAGAACCTGTCTCCCTCTGGTAGTGCTGTTAACTACTCAGCAGACAGAAGGATCACTCACCACAATTCGTATGACAGTCTATTGCGTAGGCCAATGTTCTACATTATGGGACTGGACATTGTGCCTGGATTCCATGGACAACACAACATTGCACATGCCCACAGACTTCCCTCTGCAGGGGTTAAAAAAATCTGTTCTGGGAAGGAGACTACAGAGATGTCATGCAAACAGCTGCGTCCATGTTAGACAGCAACACTGGACTGAAGAGCAGCTCCTCTTTTTCACAGATCATGACCTTCTCCACTGTAGGGTGGAATGGTGCCCCTCAGCACTGATCAAAGGAACTGAGTTTACATTTCTCAATCTCTGCTGGCCTGATATGAGTCACAGTCTAATGCCCCTGAGCGGTTCCCGCATTGCAGGTTCCACACTGTAGCTGTGCCATGTTGGTAAAATGGTCCAAAAAAAAGGAAAGTTTCAATTGCATGTACAGTATATTTCAGTCATGTCAAATTATTCTGCAAGTGTAACGTATTTCCAGCATTCTGTATTTGCTGTTACCATTGTAAAGCCATGGCTTCTTTCTGCATTGTTGCACTTTATCCGTCCGTGGGTCTGCTGCTGCCAGCCAGTGTTGTGGTTACTGTATATCTTCTCATAAACAGAGGTGATTTATATGGTAACTGGAGAGACTTCTACTGCTGACCAAGAACAGAATCCGGAGGTGACATTTTGTGGTGACGACAGCATTTTCCATGCTGCTTGACGGTCACATGGTATTTAGGAAGTAGTACAGCACCAGTCACTATTACTCCAGGTTACTGTTCACAATTATTCTTATTTAAGGCTAGAATCCTTATTTAAAACAATAACAAATTGGGCACCCTGGTTGTGTTTTGGTAAAAAGCTGAGGGATGGGCATGGGGAAATGTAATCACTCTCAAAATTATAGACAGAGCAATGGATGTAAGGACTGATCATCCATGATATCAATATAATAGTGATAACATTGTTTTGAGGCTATACAGTGTTTGTTTATGTTATGTTGTTTACAAACATTGGAGTGAAACAAGCTTGTATTTTGGGTTATAATAGGGTACGACAGTTGAACTAAGCTCATGAAGCACTTATAAGTTATATTCTTCAAGAATCAATGGGTTTATTTCATTAATATATAGGTCCAAACTGGATGTAGCAACTAAGGATTCTAGCTTAAAGGGATACTTCTGGATTTTGGCAATGAGGCCCTTTATCTACTTCCCCAGAGTCAGATGAACTCGTTGACACAATTTTTATGTCTCCGCATCCAATAAGTTAGAGGTAGTTTTGCGAGCCAATGCTAATTTGTGTTAGCGCAATAACTGGCCATACTGTACTAGCTTCTAGTTATTGCGCTAACGCTAGTTAGCAACTTCCTACAAACTGCACGCATAGACATAAAAATGATCCACGAGTTCATCCGACTCTGGGGAGGTAGATGAAGGTTAAACTAATGTGACATGGTATTTTTATTTCATAAATTGTTTATTGTTCTTAAATGCTAATATATACTTTTTGAAGTTGTATGAATCTGTTAGTATTTATTTTCAACAAATATATCTAGACATTCTCTAAAATACGCACACATACACACACTGACCCACACTGAAACACACAGACAAGTTAGTTGTGTGAATTTCTTATTAGATCATTTCAGTGGTGCATCAGCCGGTAACCCAAAGACAATGAGGAAAGATTTTCTGGGTGTTCTCTGGTCTGCTCTGTAGTAAACAGACCCTATCCAGCAAATATGCTCCACCTGTTGACAGATTGCCTCACTTTAATTCCCCAGAACAAAGCAACAAGCCCAGTGCTTAAACAGAGCCCTATGGGGCTGGACACTAGCAGGCAGGAATGTTGGCCAGGGTCATAGACCGGTAGCCACAATAGAGACTAGTAACACAGACCGATCTGACAGTGTCTGAAATATTGCCAAAGTCCAATGTTTTGTATTTCTCTGCTTTGACACTCTGCTCTGAGAGCGATGAGTTAATCATTTAGAGGTTTTTCAGGGCCTCTGATTCACATTCTTTGAAGAGAAGAATGATGTTCACCATCTGTTTACATCACTGTCGGCCAGCTGTAGTGGACGCGCTGCACAGCATGTAGCCATAGACTCAATATGCTTTTTGAAATGTGCCACCATTTTGTCCTCCTGTGCTGTGCGTCATCCTGTACAGCTGCTTATATTCAGGTTATAGGTCATGCTGAGAAAAGGTCAGATAGTTGTACTATGTACTATAGTGTAGTGTATATAGTACCACATGTTAGTTAACAGATTATAAAATAGTGCTTTGCCAGACAGTGTTTTGGGTTTTGAAGCAAAATGTCTGACACCAAGCCACTATAAATAAACTATTTAATACTAACGAGACATTTCAACTTTTTTTTAAATAAAAAACATTTAAACCAAAAGACTGAGAACACATTTAAACCCGGCTGAACTCACACATGCTTACAATTAATATCTGCCTTGCTGTGCTTGGCAACTGGTAGAAGGGTGAGAGAAAATTATGGGTTCATGGCATATTCATCATCAGAATTCTGGAATAGGAAGGGCTTAGTCGTAATACACTGCTAATCAAGGAGTCTATTACATCTACCCAGTTTGGCCATCAAAATGTGCCAAAATTCCAATGATATGAGATCCTCCCTTCCATTGTCAGAACATTTGCAGTTTTCAAGTTAATATCCTGCAATTCTACACATTTTGCCATTGGGTGGAGAGAAAATGTTATAGTTTTAAAGCTAATTTCCTCAAATTAGTCACATTTTGCCATTTATGGCATGTTCATATGATATCTGAGTGAGATTGACTAACAAAATCAATGCGGACCCTGGAGGTCAGGGCCCCTGGGTCAGTAATTCGGCCATGATTACTACAAGGTTTAAATAGCTGACTAGACTTACCTAGCAATCTAAAAAAAATGTTAGCTGACATGGGCTCATTGATTGACTGTCATTGAGTGACATAACAAAAGGAAAGCTGCTGATGTTGCACCTTCCTTGTTTTGGTCGGGAGCTCGCTAGCGGTCGGGGGCCCTAGGCGCAGAGCATGGTCTGCGTATAAGCACTGCTCCTTCCCTTCTTTATCCTCTTTTGAATATATTTTTTACAGTATGTTAATTTAATCTGGGAGTCCACCTCATAGAGCTGAACATAGAGCTGAGGTGTTCAGGGGAGAGGGGTGGGTGGTGTTGATACCTGGTGTCTCCTGTATCACATTACCCTGGTTGGGCTCAGGGAAGGTTTAGACTGAAGTCTCCCCAGGAGAACGGGTTCACTCCAGATGGGCTAAGTGGACATTATGCAGACAGAATCAGACTGAGGCTTTGTCGCTGATCGCCCATTTTTGTTCCATTTTAGAGACAGTGTAAATAATGAATGAGAGGTGTTGGATCACCTGTTGATTCCCAATGAGGCTCTTATTTAGTGATGAGGTTGTCAATAAAGCAAGAGATGCAATCATTTTTTGAGAGCTAATAAAGTTTCCATTTATAGGCTTATAAACCAATCCAGTAGTCCAGCCTACATCAAAGGTGATTGTTGATTCCCGCATTCACATGAAAAACATGTTGCACATGGAAAAGTTCCAAGTATACACTGAGTGTACAAAGGAACACCTACCTGCTCTTTCCATAACATGACATAGACTGACCAGGTGAGCAGGGTAAAAAAAAACTGAGGAAGCAAAGCACCCCCCCCCCTGTCCCTGTCCCTTGAAGTCTACAAAGCATATTGAATGTACAGTAACAGACCGTTACATGACCTACAGCATGGTCAAACAAGTTCATGTTGCCGACATTTTCGGGCCCACTAAACAACTATTGATTTAGAACCACAGAGACTTACCACAAGTCGCAAAGAAAACAGGAGCTGCCTCCATTATTCCAGCACCATTTCAACTTCAACATTTCAACATCATCAAATCACCTATGCTTAGTCTAATACAGTGACAGCTAAAAGATACCAAAAACGATGTAGTCCAATCTACGTAACCTAAATATGACATGCCTGTCCATGGTTCTGATTTCTGTGTGCATGTGTGTGTGTGTATGCATTTGTGCGTGCGTTCATGCATGTAGAAAAACATTTTGTCTCACCCTACTTATTGAGAAACGCCAATTTCATCCTCCTCTCTTTCATGTTGTCGAAACGGTCTATGACTCCGTTATACAGTACACACTTACATTTTTTGTAGTCCTAGGCTACCTAGCTAAAATGCTTGCTCACTAGCCTAACTTCCATTCATGGGCAACGTTAGCTAGTTAACATTAGCCTTCTACATCTAGCTACCAGGACCATTCACAGATGAGCTCGCTCAGTTTAGCTAAACGCTGATTGGCAAATGTGTTATACTTTTTTTGTCAAGGTAGGCCAGATGCTAGCTGGCTTCGCTTGCCTTCTATGCTACGTGTGGCAACCATGTCATACTCTTTTGGACCAGACAGCATCAGATAGATGGCCTACACGTAGAGAGACAGAGGGGCGCTGTTTCGCTTGCTCGGATGCTTCCTCTTGTGAGATACATTCAGCCTCTTTGAAGGAAGGAAAATTATGAAACACAGAGAGACAAAAGATAAATTGTTTGATTTAATCATATTTTTTATTGGTACATTTTGGGGGGAATACTGGCTTCCCTTATCATCCATGAATACATGCCACTGCAGGAGAATCCATGTGAAAGCAATGATCCCTTATTTATGTCACCTGTTAAATCCACTTCAATCAGTGTATATGAAGAGGAGGAGACAGGTTAAAAAAATGATTTTTAAGCCTTGAGACAACTGAGACATGGATTGTGTATGTGTGCCATTCAGAGGGTGAATGGGCAAGACAAAATATTTAAGTGCCTTTGAACGGGGTATGGTAGTAGGTGCCAGACGCACCGGTTTGATTGTTTCAAGACCTGCAACGCTGCTGGGTTTTCACGCTCAACAATTTCCCATGGGTATCAAGAATGGTCTACCACCCAAAGGACATCCAGCCAACTTGACACAACTGTGGGAAGCATTGGAGCAGTCTCTGCTGCAGTCTCTGCTGGTCCTTGCCTTTGGCATTGCTTGTTCTTGGCATTCGTGCTCACTTATGTTCCCTCTTCTGGATCTTCCTGGTCTAAGGTATGGGAGTGATGAGGAATGTAAAGGAGTATTACTTTTTCTACATATTTTACAGTGTGCTTTGTCTTCAAATAAGGGTTCATCCGTCGTCTTTGGCAATTAAATTATATGATTCACTTCTCAGTACGGTATCTGTCTACATACCGTAACACTGGCAGTGTACAGTTCTCCATTCTTTGAATGTCTCTTTACACTGCTCATTAGCAATGAGTTAGTTATCCTTGCTAAAAGCATTCGTGGAGACCTGAGCCATCCACACATGGGATTCTGCAGAGGCAGAGATGTCTAACATGTGAGGAGAGAGGGCCTTGTGTGTGTGTGTGTGTGTGTGTGTGTGTGTGTGTGTGTGTGTGTGTGTGTGTGTGTGTGTGTGTGTGTGTGTGTGTGTGTGTGTGTGTGTGTGTGTGTGTGTGTGTGTGTGTGTGTGTGTGTGTGTGTGTGTGTGTGTGTGTGAGTGTGTCATGGTGCCCACAAAGACTTTGGTCAATGACCAGATACCGATCTGGTAGATGAACAGCATGTGAGACCCTCAATATGTTGTGGTCCTTATATAACTACATTTTACAATCTTGCAAGAAAAATGTTTGATTTTAGAATTCAGTTGTTCACTTAGCCTTGCCTTGTGATCAAGAAGAGCTTCAAGGCAAAAAATAATCAAATTCTGTGATAGGTATCTGGATTTGTTGTGTTGTGATAGAAGCAGGAGCAGCCAAGTTCCCCGGTATGATTCTGGTTCTCAAACAGCAGGATTAAAGGTCATTCTCTGAGGTGGGGGCACCAGCAATGTGTCGTGTTAGCATTAATAAGTACAAAGTTAGCTTTTGGTAGCTTTGCTTGTCATCCCCCGCTTGGTCTTGGTCTTGGGTCACAAAGAAGACCAATGGTAACACAGTACTGTAGGAGCTACATGATGCTGCTTCTCCCATCCCATCCATGTTCAGTGCCGGCCAAATATATTGGCACTCTTGCACTTTTCTTAAATAATTCTGTATCTCTTCTTAAAATGTCAAATAAATAAAAACTTTTGGTCACCACACATTGTTACTGGATTTTCAACATTGCAGAAACATACATTTTTTGTATCCATCAATGAGCTTGCTGCTTTCTACTGGAAGTTTGTCCCACTTTTCAGCAGCAAATTGCTCTATCTCTTCCATGTTTGAGGGGTGTCCTCCACCAACTGCTGTTTTCAGCCCTCGCCATAGGTTTTGGAGTTGATTCAAATCTGGACTCTTGGCTGGCCAATCTCTTCTTGAACCATTCATTGTTGAACATTGCACTGGGTTGAACATTGCACTGGGTTGAACATTGCTCTGGATGGAACATTGTAAAACTATGTAAAGGTTGAACATTGCACTCCAAATCACCTTGATAATCTCCTGATTTCATAATGTCTTTCACACGTCCAAGGCCTCCAGTACCAGAGGCAGAAAAGGCAACCCCACAGCATAATCAAACGTCCCCCATCTTTGATTGTAGGGAGGGTGTTATTTTCTTTGAATGCGTCATTAAATGACAGAATCTCGCAGTATCCCTTTAAGTACTAAAACTATGTAAATCTTCACCTGAATGCGAGTTTGGCTTTTACTCCTGAATGAATCATACCCCAAACACATGCTAACCAATGTACACATTACCAATAACAGCGGAGGTTAGCGTGTCTTGGGGGTATGATCTTTGACCCTCTGTAACTTTCTCACTCGTCATTATTCACGATTCATTCAGGATGATCCATAATCATGGTAGCATCCACATTAATGTAGAAGTGTTTGGAAACCTATTATATCATTATTTACAATAAAAGTGACACAATACATTATTTAACATTCATTTCTATTGGGCACAAAATAATCTGAAACACAACCCGCCACCATGGCACACTTCGTTCACAACATTCACATCAGCAAACCGCGTGACCACACGACACCATACATGTGTGCTTAACGTACCTTGCCGTGCCGGAGTGTGGTATGGTGGTTTAATCAAATCAAATCAAATGTTATTGGTCACATACACATATTAGGAGATGTTATTGCAGGTGTACCGAAATGCTTGTGTTCCTAGCTCCAGCAGTGAGGTAGTATCTAACAAGTCACAACAATACACACACATCTAAAAGCAAAAGAATGGAATTAAGAAATATATAAATATTAGGACGAGCAATGTTGGAGGGGAATAGATTAAAATACGGTAGAATAGAACATATGAGATGAGTAAAGCAGTATGTAAACATTACTAAAGTGACTAGTGTTCCATTATTAATTAAGCTCCTGACCATATATGCCCCCTGCTGATGGGGGTGTAACGGCAGATTTCCTCCTCTTCGTCTGAAGAGGAGGTGTAAGCAGGGATTGGACCAAAGCGCAGCGTGGTTAGTGTTTATCATGTTTTAATAATGACAAAAACGTGAACACTACAAACTACAAAACAATAAATGTGAAAAAACCGAAACAGTCCTATCTGGTGCATAGACACAAAGACAGAAGACAACCACCCACAAACCCCAACACAAAACAGGCTACCTAAATATGGTTCCCAATCAGAGACAATGACTAACACCTGCCTCTGATTGAGAACCATATCAGGCCAAACATAGAAACGTGAAAACTAGACACACAACATAGAATGCCCACTCAGCTCACGTCCTGACCAACACTAAAACAAAGAAAACACAAAAGAACTATGGTCAGAACGTGACAGGGGGTTTGACCCCTCTGTCTATGACCCTACTTTCTGTCTCTCTCTCTTTACATTTCCTGCTGTACTGTCAAAAAAACAAAAAAACATTAATTGTCTTTGTAAGCTCGAATGTATGATGCCTCTTGTGTTGGACATTAAATCAATACGTGTAAATTAAGCATGGACCAAGGTTTCCCCTCCTGTCATAGCACCCTGTCCCCTCCAATTGCTCTCCCCTCTGTCATCTACTGTCATCCATCTATCAGGTCTCAGGGAAGCTCACTGGGCTACCCATGTGGTAACCATTGGTTACTGTGATGCTGTCATCCTCAGTGTCTTACTCAGTGGTATTCCCATCATAATGAAAGACTCCCACAGTTTCTGTGAAACTAAATCAATACAACCAATAAAAAAAGAGGGTCCACTATGGAGAAATAAAAGAGCAAGTCTATAAGAAAAGAAGAGAGCAGCAATGAAGTTGATTTATGTGTTGCTTACGTTTTTACTCAGTGGCTTATTTGCTACTGCTGTTCAGCAGCTGGACAATAAAAGACCTCGCTTTAGTGTATGTCAACACTGTTCCACATGGTACTTACTGTTAGAGGAACTGCTTATGTTTGACTATTGTTGCTCTGTGTTTATTATTTAGGGAGGAATAGACAGTGCGTGCATATATCTGTGTGTCTGTCTGTGAAGTATGTTTTGTGGACATACACAAATGATAGGCTTTCATTATGTGATGACAAAAAAAGAGTTGAGATTGCCACCAACCAGGATCAAAATGATGGCTTTAGAGCAGTGGGGATTTTGCAGTAGAACACAATGTTTTTCTCACCTAATGTGCCTCCAATTAAATGTAGCAAGTGTGCCTTTGACACCGTCTCACATCTCTGTGTCTACCAGGCATGCAGAGATGCATGTCGCCACCTGGATGTCAGAAGGGGGGAAGAAGAAAAGTAGTTGAGTGTCATCCGCATAGCAATGATAGGAGAGACCATGTGAGGATATGACGAAGCCGAGTGACTTGGTGTAAAGAGAAAAGAGAATAGGGCCAAGAACCGAGCCCTGCGGGACACCAGTAGTGAGAGCATGTGGTGCAGACACAGATCCTCTCCATGCAACCTAGTAAGAGTGACCTGCCAGGTAGGATGCAATCCAGGAGTGTGCAGACCCTGAGATGCTCAGCCCTGAGAGGGTGGAGAGGATGATCTGATGGTTCACGGTGTAGAAGGCAGCGGATAGATCTAGGAGGATGAGGACAGAGGAAAGAGCGTTAGTATTGGCAGATCGGAAACCTTCTGTGAAACTGGTTAGGGTCAAGAAGATTGTTCTGAGAGAGATAACGAGGGAGTTAGTCATAGACAGGACGCTCAAGCGTTTTGGAAAGAAATGAAAGAAGGGATATTGGTCTGTAGTTATTGATGTCAGAGGGGCCAAGTGTTGGTTTCTTGAAGAGGGGAGCAACTCTGGCCATCTTGACTTCAGAGGGGACACAGCCAGTGGTCAGGGATGAGTTGATGACGGAAGTGAGGAATGGGAGAAGGTCTCTGGAGATGGTCTGGAGAAGGGAGGATGGGATGGGGTCAAGTGGGCGGACGGAAATCATTAGTCGCAGGATTTCATATGGAGAAAGAGAGGGTAAAAAGATGAAGGCGTAGGTGAGTTACACTATATATACAAAAGTATGTGGACACCCTTTAAAATCAGTGGATTCGGCTATTTCAGCCACACCAGTTGCTGACAGGTGTATAAAATTGAGAACACAGTTATGCAATCTCCATAGACAAACATTGGCAGTAGAATAGCCTTACTGAAGCGCTCAGTGACATTCAACGCGGCACCGTCATAGGATGCCACCTTTCCAACAAGTCAGATGTAATTGCTGTTATTGTGAAGTGGAAACGTCTAGGAGCAACAACGGCTCAGCCGTGAAGTGGTAGGCCACACAAGCTCACAGAACGGGACCGCCGAGTGCTGAAGCGTGTAGCAGGTAAAAATCGTCTGTCCTCGGTTGCAACACTCACTACCAAGTTCCAAACTGCCTCTGGAAGCAACAACAGCACAAGAACTGCTCGTCGGGAGCTTCATGAAGTGGGTTTCTATGGCCGAGCAGCTGCACACAAGCCTAAGATCAACATGTGCAATGCCAAGCGTCGACTGAAGTGGTGTAAAGCTCGCCGCCATTAGACTCTTGAGCAGTGCTAACGCGTTCTCTGGAGTGATGAATCACGCTTCACCATCTGGCAGTCCGACGGACGAATCTGGGTTTGGCGGATGCCAGGAGAATGTGTCCACATACTTTTGGCCACGTAATATATGCGTGAGTGGAGCCATTGGACTCAGTAGGCTAAGTGAATGAGGAGCGGATGTCGTCGACCATTTTATTTCCAAAGTGGTTGACAAAGTCGTCCACAGAGAGAGAGGAGGAAGGGGTAGGAGGTGGAGGATTAAAGAGTGAGGAGAAGGTGGAGAAGAGTTTCAATGGGTTGGAGGCAGAGGCTTGACGTTTAGAGTGATAGAAAGTGGCTTCAGCAACCGGTACATAGGAAGAGAAAGTAGAGAGGAGGGAGTGAAAGGATGATAGGTTGAGTTTTCCGTCATTTCCGCTCAGCTGCCCCGCGCGCCCTGTTCTGTCAGCACGCAGTGAGTCACTCAGCCACAGAGTGGGAGGAGAGGGCTGAGCCGACCAGGAGGAAAGGGCACAGTGAAAGTCAAAGGATGCGGAAAGGGAGGAGAGCAGGGTCGAAGATGCAGTCAGAGTAGTGGGAGAGACAGATGCAAAGATTGCGATGGCACATGCTCATGTGGGTAGGAGACTAGGAATTCCACATGTGTTGTGCATGCAGGGCACACTAAATTAGACAGGTCAAACAGCAATGATTAAGTAGGCTAGTAGGTAGAGTGACAGCACTTAAATTGCCCAAGCAAGACAATACCAACGGTAACTTATTGAATTAAAAAGGGATACTTAATAATAATAATAATAATTTGTTACATTTGTAAAGTGCTTTTCATTATACAGAATAATCTCAAAGTGCATAAACTTGCTATTCTTGTAGGAAGTTGATATCCTTCCAAACTATTGTTGGTGCAGTTTTTATTAGCTTGACCTAAGACTAATCAATACTGCACACAGACAGTGTTGTGTTCATACCTTACATCAGCCAATGTTTATTCCATGCCGTACAGCAGACAGGGATAGGTTGCATCCTAATTATCCACCATTCTAAAGTGTGCCCTTGCACACTGCCAGTCGTAGATTTAAAAACATTGCATTGGTGTAAGCAGTGGCTGGAGAGTTTTCACCATTGGTAAATCTATGATGGGAAGTGAGCAATGGCACACTTTGGGAAGAGGTTGGAGAATTGTGATGCAGTCTTGTACACTCCAGTCCAGTATTTGAGTTTCATCTTGATCAACACTGTCCCCCTCTGGATGTAAAACCATCATGATTCAGTGTGTCCTCTACATTGAAGGTACTGCACACTCATCTTCAAATTGAAAGATGAGAGTGATTTAACATTATTAATAGGGAGATCAACTAATGAAAGTGGATTGATTTGGAATTTGCATATGACACTCACTTATTTTCTGTTACTGTTAGTGTTGATATGAGGCTTTGCAAGAGAACACTGTCCAGAGTTTGTGGGCATTGATGAGCAGGTATCTAAATTACCACTAGATGTCAGTAAATGCATAACAGAGCACACTGACGTCTCATAAATCAGGGGATTCAATCATTTGCAATGACTAAGCTATGATGATTAGGCTGTGTTGGTTATAATCCTTCCAGTCATAAGGAAAGCCCAAGTCGTGCACATGATTCTTGAAATAATGAAAATAATAAAATAATTGTCAGACTAATGTACATTTACAAAATCGTGTAGTTCAGTAGCCACATTTATGACTCAAATTAAAAAGAGAATACGTTTTACAACAAACGCCTTATCTTTATAGTTATGTTTTTAGTCACAAATACGGCTAGGAGTTGAAAGCTGTATGTATCCTATGGCTAAATCTAGGCTACATTAGCCTATGTATTTACTGGTTCTGAGAATAGAAAACGAAAACATTTACAATTGTTTTAATACAGACTAATTCCGTTGTTTCTATGTCATGTGCTCACTCACATGTAGGCCAACTGCCAATGAAACCGAGCCAGCCCCATGTTCCTCTCAAAGTGAGTTGTTGAGTAAAAAACACGCGCGAACACTGTTCGGCGCTCGCGTGCCATGTCACTGCTGTTCACACCGCCACCGCGCTCAGATCCAGTCGAGCTCTCTCATCGCAAAAGCTTCTCCTCTTTACCAAAGCCCGTTGACACCAACGATGTTCAAGTAGGCTACCCTCAAAAGCGCAGCCTCTCTACTTGTATTCCCCGGAAGAAAGGATGCGGGAAAGGATGGAACAAGACAGAGCAGCTCTGTAGTAGCCTTCTGCACAACAATTTCAATCCGGATTTAGTGAAATCCTCAACCAATTAACAGTCTTTACCAGAGCTCTGTTTTAATCTGCTTCTCAACACACCCCGTCGTTCCAATCAGGTTTCACAGGTTTATTATTCACCCTGCAGCGAGGACAGACACTGGACAGGACAGAGCTGAGCAGAGGCTGAGGAGTTTGGAGCTGCCCTAAACTGATACAAATGACATATTTCAGTCTTGCTCTAAAGTGTTTTGTTTCCTCTACGGTTGAATTTGAAAGGACATTCTTAGTTGTATCTTCTACCTTCTACACAGCAGGAAATGGTGCATATGACAACTGTATTTATACAGTAACCTAATAATAGTTTGGGGATATCACTTTTCGAATGCCAGCTCCACCATGAACAAAAATGGTAAGTAACCTACTACTTACTGCTATACTGTGTAATACTGTTTGTTACACCTTTGTAAACAAGGTGAGAGAGGTTTTGAACCGTTATTCTGGTCAAGGAAACATAACTTGTTAAACCTCCCTCTATTTAGTTGACTGCTTTTGCAGTATTTACTGTGGCAATTAATGCCTTACTACTGTATAGGGCTCAGTTTTGCTATAGCCTAGTGAGGGGTAGGGGTGGGGGTATGGAATTTTATTGTATTGGTAATGCTCATTACAAAAACACCTGCACACATTCTAAATGACCCTCACATGCTTGCAGTCTACTACAACATAACCCCCCCTCTCTCTCACTCTCGCTCACACTCTCTACCTAACACACATGCACACACATAATTGTTTATTTCAATATTTCACATAATAATACTCAGGTTGTATTGTCTCAAAGTGCTGCTGTGTGCTGGACCATGGGGTGGGTGGGGTGGGGCAAGGTGTAACCTGCCCCACTATCTGTGCGTTAGAGATGTCTCTAAGGCCCAGGAATCTCCGATTCAAACTCTGCAAGCATTATAATATGTTTGTTTAGTGTTATTACAATACCAGCATTTTTACTTCGATACTGATAACAGGTTTAGTATCATGATACCGAAACGATACTAAATACCAAAACAATACTCGATACAGAAACGATACCACAGCAAAAAAAAGAAAGCTTATTAGCTAAAATCCCAGAATAACCACTCGGCATTATTTTATTAAACATCGAACAATGTCACGAACCAGGGAATAGGGAATAACAGGGAATAACAAAATATATGTATTTAACTAAAGTAAACTAAATATAATTAACAATGGTGTGTGTAGTCAGTAATCAGTAGTGTAAGTGAGTGGTTGCGTGTATAAATGTGATAATGAGGGTGTTGAAAGGTGCCAACGCAAACAACCAAAAACAGCCACAAAAATGCCACAACCAAAATCTGTGTCTGCATGGAGAGAGTCTCCTCAATGAATGGGGAAGAGGTGCATTTACCCTGGGACACACCTGAGCCCAGGTGTGTCCCATTTCACTGACGACCCTCCCGGCTCCGCCCACCGACATCCTATTATGGAAAACAAGAGCAAAGAGAACGAATTCGGCAGACAGAGTGGGAGGGTCGTCACAACAATATGTGGATAACTGGTACAACTAAAATAACAAATAGAACAGTTAAACACAATATTAAATAACAGAAGAATATCTTCAATTTCCCATATGCAAAACCATATCTGAGACTCACAGCATACAACAATATTTTACAATTACATCTAAACTGTTTTCAAATGGAATTTGATACATATCAGGGTTAATTTGCTCATCTATCTGCGTAATATTGGTTCAAATGACATTATGATTCATTATTCATTACAGCTAAGTCATTTATAGTATTAAATTAATCCAAATTGACATAATAACACTTTGAAGCTAATTTCCGAACTTCTATATTGCAATAGTCTACACACTAAGTTTGCTAATCGTTTCTTCAACCTCATGAGGCTGAAGAAGGGCGCTGCTCGTTCTGTGGGTAAGCGAATGCTCCTACCGCTGTCTCTGCCAAGAATATTTGACTGGTGTTTTGGCTGTTTATCGTACTGGTGCATGTGTGATCAAGTGTGTGTTGCTTGTGTGTGTTTGCCATTTCACTGGCGGAGCTTGTTTTCAGGAGGCGGGGTGTGGGTTTTGTTTACGAACTCGTTTTAGCTCACAACAAGCGTGTAGCATGGCAAATACTAGAAAGAAAATTGCTGCAAAGCTCAATGCGGAAGAGGAATACATATCAAGCACTACTGAACACTCCATGAACTACTCAATGAACAAAAATAGTTTTATAAAGATCTAATAGATCCTCAGGAAAATCACATTTAAGTCCTTCCTGCAAATCTTTATGGATTCTACCAACAAAAGGGTTGCTGGGCTGTTTAAGGATGTAATGGGATTTAAACACAGTTTGGAATTTATGCAGTCGGAGGTGGAGGAGTTAAAGGGTGCGAATGTCACTAGCCAGACTGCATTCAAAACCATGTCTGAGGATTTCGCCATTTTCCAAACAACACTTGACAAACACTCTTCCGAAGGAGACTACCTCGAAAACCAATCGAGGCACAATAACATTTTAATCAATGGAATTGAGGACGTAAAGACTGAAACTTGGCATGACACAGAAGTCAAGGCCAAGAAACTCCTGGCAGATCAACTCATACTGGCCCCTAAACTCATTGAGATGGAGAGGAGAGGGCGCACAGAAATAGTATTTTCTTCCCCAATGGACAGCCCAAATCTATAATGGTGAAACTGCTCAGGTTCAAAGACAAGGAGGAGATTCTCAGGAGAGCCAAGTGCCTGAAGGGAACCAACATATTCATCAATGAAGACTTCTCTGAAAACGTACGCCTCAAAAGAAAGGAACTACTGCCACGATTAATTGAAGATAAAAAAAGGCAACATCACATGTTTTTTTGATTTTTCACAGCTTTTCTGCTACATATACATACATTTTACATACACATTTTGCATACATGGTACTTTTATATATAGCAATCACATAACAATAATACTTTACCAAACATAAGCTCTTTAATCCCACCTCTCAGCCACTCTCAGCCCACCCTCGTTTGGTTTCCATGTGTCATATATTTTTCAATTGTGCTGTGAAGTTTTACATACAGTCGTGGCCAAAAGTTTTGAGAATGACACCAATATTAATTTCCACAAAGTTTGCTGCTTCAGTGTCTTTAGATATTTTTGTCAGATGTTACTATGGAATACTGAAGTATAATTACAAGCATTTCATAAGTGTCAAAGGCTTTTATTGACAATTACATGAAGTTGATGCAAAGAGTCAATATTTGCAGTGTTGACCCTTCTTTTTCAAGACCACTGCAGTCTGCCCTGGCATGCTGTCAATTAACTTCTGGGACACATCTTGACTGATGGCAGCCCATTCTTGCATAATCAATGCTTGGTGTTAGTCAGAATTTGTGGGTTTTTGTTTGTCTACCCGCCTCTTGAGGATTGACCACACGTTCTCAATGGGATTAAGGTCTGGGGAGTTTCCTGGCCATGGACCCAAAATATCGATGTTTTGTTCCCCGAGCCACTTAGTTATCACTTTTGCCTTATGGCAAGGTGCTCCATCATGCTGGAAAAGGCATTGTTCGTCACCAAACTGTTCCTGGATGGTTGGGAGAAGTTGCTCTCGGAGGATGTGTTGGTACCATTCTTTATTCATGGCTGTGTTCTTAGGCAAAATTGTGAGTGAGCCCACTCCCTTGGCTGAGAAGCAACCCCACACATGAATGGTCTCAGGATGCTTTACTGTTGGCATGACACAGGACTGATGGTTCGCGCTCACCTTGTCTTCTCTGGACAAGCCTTCTTGACACCAGGCCATCCTCCAAAAGTCTTCGCCTCACTGTGCGTGCAGATGCACTCACACCTGCCTGCTGCCATTCCCGCTTGCTGGACTTTCTTGGGCGCCCTGAAGCCTTCTTCATAACAATTGAACCGCTCGCCTTGAAGTTCTTGATGATCCGATAAATGGTTGATTTAAGTGCAATCTTACTGGCAGCTATATCCTTGGCTGTGAAGCCCTTTTTGTGCAAATCAATGATGACGGCACGTGTTTCCTTGCAGGTACCATGATTGACAGAGGAAGAACAATGATTCTAAGCACCACCCTCCTTTTGAAGCGTCCAGTCTGTTATTCAAACTCAATCAGCATGACAGAGTGATCTCCAGCCTTGTCTTCGTCAACACTCACACCTGTGTTAACAAGAGAATCACTGGACATGATGTCAGCTGGTCCTTTTGTGTTTGGGCTGAAATGCAGTGGAAATGTTTTTTGGGGATTCAGTTCATTTGCATGGCAAAGAGGGACTTTGCAATTAATTGCAATTCATCTGATCACTCTCCATAACATTCTGGAGTATATGCAAATTGCCATCATACAACTGAAGCAGCAGACTTTGTGAAAATTAATATTTGTGTCATTCTCAAAACTTTTGGCCACGACTGTACATAATTCCATATGTGTTATTTCATAGGTTTGATTTCTTCACTATTATTCTACAATGTAGAAAATAGTAAAAATAAAGAAAAACTCTTGAATGAGTAGGGGTGTCCAAACTTTTGACTGGTACTGTAAATAAATCATGTTAATCACTAATATTGCACGTAGAGTTAGTCCCTGCAAATTATTGTGTGAGTTGTCAAGCAAACGTTTACTCCTGAACTTATTTTGGCTTGCCATAACAAAGGGGTTGAATGCTTACAGTGGCTTGCGAAAGCATCTACCTCCCTTGGCATTTTTCCTATTTTGTTGCCTTACAACCTGGAATTAAAATAGATTTTTGGTGGGTTTTTATCATTTGATTTACACAACATGCATACCTCTTTGAAGATGCAAAATATGTTTTATTGTGAGTTTTGGTGGGCGGCCCACTCTTGGCAGATTTGTTGTGGTGCTATATTCTTTCAATTTTTGGTGCTCCGTGGGATGTTCAAAGTTTGTGATATTTTTTTATAACCCCACCCTGATCTGTACTTCTCCACAACTTTGTCCCTGACCTGTTTGGAGAGCTCCTTGGTCTTCAATGTGCCACTTGCTTGGTAGTGCCCCTTGCTTAGTGGTGTTGCAGACTCTGGTGCCTTTCAGAACAGGTGTGTATATATACTGAGATCATGTGACAGATCATGTGACACTTAGATTGCACACAGGTGGACTTTATTTAGCTAATTATGTGACTTTGAAGGTAGTTGGTTGCACCAGATCTTATTTCGGGGCTTCATAGCAAAGGGGGCGAATACGCTTTTATTTTTTTATTTTTTTGAAATAAGTATTTTTTTTCCATTTCACATATGTGGAATATTTTGTGTATGTCCATTACATGATATCCCAAATAAAAATCAATTTAAATTACAGTTTGTAATGCAACAAAATAGGAAAAATGCCAAGGGGGATGTGTAACGGTTTTCTTCCGTTGATGAAGGAGAGGACCAAAATGCAGCGCGGCTAGTGTTCAACATGTTTAATTCACAAAGAGACGATAACGTGAACACTATACAAAATAACAAACGTGAAAACCGAGACAGTCCTATCTGGTGCAGAACACAAAGACAGAAGACAACCACCCACAAACCCCAACACAAAACAAGCCACCTAAATATGATTCCCAATCAGAGACAACACAAAACACCTGCCTCTGATTGAGAACCATATTAGGCCAAACATAGAAACAAACAAACTAGACACACAACATAGAATGCCCACCCAGCTCACGTCCTGACCAACACTAAAACAAGTAAAACACACAAGAACTATGGTCAGAAGGTGACAGTACCCCCCTCCTGAGGTGCGGACTCCGAACGCACCACCTAAAACTCTAGGGGAGGGTCTGGGTGGGCATCTGTCCGCGGTGGCGGCTCCGGCGCTGGACGAGGATCCCACTCCACCATTGTCTTTGTCCCCCTCCTTAGCGTCCTTTGAGTGGCGACCCTCGCCGCCGACCTTGGCCTAGGAACCTTCACAAAGGTCCCCACTAGACTGAGGAAACTCCTCCGGACTGAGGGACAGCTCATGACAGAGAGGTAGCTTAAGACAGAGAGGTAGCTTAAGACAGAGAGGTAGCTCAGGACAGAGGGGCAGCTCCGGACTGAAGGGCAGCTCCGGACTGAAGGGCAGCTCCGGACTAAATGGCAGCTCATGACTAAATGGCAGCTCATGACTGGAGGACAGCTCATGACTGGAGGACAGCTCATGACTGGAAGGCAGCTCATGACTGGAAGGCAGCTCATGACTGGAGGGCAGCTCATGACTGGAGGGCAGCTCATGACTGGAGGGCAGCTCATGACTGGAGGGCAGCTCATGACTGGAGGGCAGCTCATGACTGGAAGGCAGCTCATGACTGGAGGGCAGCTCATGACTGGAGGGCAGCTCATGACTGGAGGGCAGCTCATGACTGGAGGGCAGCTCATGACTGGCGGGCAGCTCATGACTGGCGGGCGACTCTGGTCGCTCCTGACTGGCGGGCGGCTCCGGCAGCTCCTGACTGGCGGGCGGCTCTGGCAGCTCCTGACTGGCGGGCGGCTCTATCAGCTCCTGACTGGCGGGCGGCTCTAGCAGCTCCTGACTGGCGGGCGGTTCTAGCAGCTCCTGACTGGCGGGCAGCTCTGGCAGCTCCTGACTGACGGGCGGCTCTGACGGCTCGGGACAGACGTGCAGCTCTGACGGCTCGGGACAGAGCTCTGACGGCTCGGGACAGACGGGCGGCTCTGACAGCTCGGGACAGACGGGCGGCTCAGATGACGCTGGGCAGACGGACGGCTCAGATGGCGCTGGGCAGGCAGGCAGCTCAGATGGCGCTGGGCAGGCAGGCAGCTCAGATGGCGCTGGGCAGGCAGGCAGCTCAGATGGCGCTGGGCAGACGGGCAGCTCAGACGGCACTGGGCAGACAGGCAGCACAGATGGCGCTGGGCAGACGGCCGACTCTGACCTGCTGAGGCGCACAGTAGGCCTGGTGCGTGGTGCCGGAACTGGTGGTACCGGACTGGAGACACGCACCACTAGGCTAGTGCGGGGAGCAGGAACAGGGCACACTGGATTCTCAAAGCGCACTATAGGCCTGGTTCCTCACTATAGGCCTGGTTCCTCACTACCTCAAGGCTAGTGCGGGGAGAAACAACAGTGCGTACAGGGCTCTGGATACGCACAATAGGCTTGGTGCGTGGTGCCGGAACTGGTGGTACGGGGCTGGAGACACGCACCACAGGGAGAGTGCGTGGAGGAGGAACAGAGTTCTGGAGACGCACAGGAAGCCTGGTGCGTGGTGTTGGCACTGGTGGTACTGGACTGGAGCGAGGAGGTGGCACCGGATATACCGGACCGTGAAGGCGTACTGGCTCCCTTGAGCACCAAGCCTGCCCAACCTTACCTGGTTGAATGCTCCCCGTAGCCCGACCAGTGCGGGGAGGTGGAATAACCCGCACTGGGCTGTGCTGGCGAACCGGGGACACCATGCGTAAGGCTGGTGCCATGTACACCGGCCCGAGGAGACGCACTGGAGACCAGATGCGTTGAGCCGGCTTCATGACACCTGGCTCAATGCTCAATCTAGCCCGGCCGATACGTGGAGCTGGGATGTACTGCACAGGGCTATGCACCCGTACAGGAGACACCGTGCGCTCTTCCGCATAACACGGTGTCTGCCCGTACTCTCGCTCTCCACGGTAATCACACACCTCAGGGCGAGTACCGTGTATACTACGCCAAACCAACATCTCTCTCTCTTCGCTCTCCTCCAATATCACCAACAACTCATCGAATGTCTCATAATCTCCCATCCTTTCACTTTCCTCCAATCTGTCCAATAACTCCTCCACATTCTCCGACTCGTACCTCAATTTAGCCAACTGCTCCTTATGGTAAGCACGGGGAACTGGCTCAAGTCTCCCACTTGACCCAGCCACACACACCCGTGTGCCACCCCCCAATACATTTTTGGGGGAGCCTCTCGGGCTTCCAGCCACCCTGCCTTGCTAGCTCCTGCTGCTGCTGCTGCTGCCGCTGCTTCCCGTAGCCACGCTGCGTAGCCAAGTGTTCAACATGTTTAATAAACAAAGAGAAGGTAACGTGAACACTATACAAAATAGAAAATAACAAACGTGAAAACCGAGACAGTCCTATCTGGTGCAGAACACAAAGACAGAAGACAACCACCCACAAACCCCAACACAAAACAAGCCACCTAAATATGATTCCCAATCAGAGACAACACAAAACACCTGCCTCTGATTGAGAACCATATTAGGCCAAACATAGAAACAGAAACAGAAACAGACAAACTAGACACACAACATAGAATGCCCACCCAGCACACAAGAACTATGGTCAGAACGTGACAGGATGAATACTTTTGCAAAGCACTGTATTTACTCAAGACATTTCAGCTTTTCATTTTTTATTAATTTGTAAAAATGTCTAAAAACTTATTTCCGTTTTTACATTATAGGGTATTGTGTGTAGGCTAGTGACAAAACACATCTCTATTTAATCCATTTTATATTCAGGTTGTAACGCAACAAAATGTGGAAAAAGTCAAGGGGTGTCAATACTTTCTGAAGTCTTCCTAGCAACGTGATGACAGAGTAGCATCCAAAGAGGAGACAGAAGCTTGGTTGGTTCTGCTGCCAGTTCCGGATGGGCACCCTGGCTCTGCCTCTCTACCCAGATGGCACGAGAGGGACAGGGAGAGTGGCACGGCGGCTAAAGAAAGCTGCGAGGCGAGCCACCTGGAGTGTGTGTGTGTGCATACGTTTGTGTGTGACTGTGTGTGTGTGTGTGTCTGTGTGTGTGCGTGTGCATCTTATCATGTAATTTTTTATTCTACCCAACAAAAGTCGAAGAGCTGTGACCTGTCAAATTATACTGTTGTAAAGTCTGGTAACAGAATTTAAATCTTGTTCAGTTTTTTATGTGACCACGTTTTCACAAAACTCTGTTTTTATTTTATTTATTTAACCTTTATTTAATAAGGCTAATCAGTTAAGAACAAATTCTTATTTACAATGATGGCCTACTAAAAGGCAAAAGGCCTCCTGTGGGAATAGGGGCTGGGATTAAAAATATATACTGTATATTTTTAAATAAATATAGGACAAAACACACATCACGACAAGAGAGACAACACAACACTACATAAAGAGAGACCTAAGACAACAACATAGCAAGGCAGCAACACATGACAACACACCATGGTAGCAACACAACATGACAACAACATGGGACCAACACAACATGGTAGCAGCACAAAACATGGTACAAACATTATTGGGCAGAGACAACAGCAAAATGGGCAAGAAGGTAGAGGCCACAATACATCATGCAAAGCAGCCACAACTGTCAGAAATAGTGTCCATGAGTCTTTGAATGAAGAGATTGAGATAAAACTGTCCACTGTGAGAATTTGTTGCAGCTCATTCCAGTCGCTAGCTGTAGCAAACTGAAAAGAGGAGCGAACCAGGGATGTGTGTGCTTTGGGGACATTTAACAGAATGTGACTGGCAGAACGGGTGTTGTATGTGGAGGATGAGGGCTGTAGTAGATATGTCAGATAGGGGGGAGTGAGGATTAAGAGGGTTTTATAAATAAGCATCTTGCGACGGGTATAAGAGGAGTATAAAGTGCAGTGATGTGTCCTATAAGGAGCATTGGTGGCAAATCTGATGGCCGAATGGTAAAGAATATCTAGCACCCTTACCTGCCGATCTATAAATTACGTCTCCGTAATCTAGCATGGGTAGGACGGTCATCTGAATCAGGGTTAGTTTGGCAGCTGGGGTGAAAAAGGAGCGATTACGATAGAGGAAACCAAGTCTAGATTTAACTTTAGCCTGCAGCTTTGATATGTGCTGAGAGAAGCATAGTGTACTGTCTAGCCATACTCCCAAGTACTTGTATGAGGTGACTACTTCAAGCTCTAAACCCTCAGAGGTAGTAATCACACATGTGGAGAGAGGGGCATTCTTCTTACAAACCACATGAACTTTGTTTTGGAGGTGTTCAGAACAAGGTTAAGGGTAGAGAAAGCTTGTTGGACACTAAGAAAGCTTTGTTGTAGAGCATTTAACACAAAATCCGGGGAGGGGCCAGCTGAGTATAAGACTGTATCATCTGTATATAAATGGATGAAAGAGCTTCCTACTGCCTGAGCTATGTTGTTGATGTAAATTGAGAAGAGTGTGGGGCCTAGGATTGAGCCTTGGTGTACTCCCTTGGTGACAGGCAGTGGCTGAGACAGCAGATTTTCTGACTTTATACACTGCACTCTTTGCGAGAGGTAGTTAGCATACCAGGCCAAAGACCCCTCAGAGACACCAATACTCCTTAGCCCACCCACACGAATGGAATGGTCTACCGTACTAAAAGCTTTGGCCAAGTCAATACAAATAGCAGCACAACATTGCTTAGAATCAAGGGCAATGGTGACATCATTCAGGACCTTTACGGTTGCAGTGGCACATCCATAACCTGAGCGGAAACCAGATTGCATACAAGAGAGATTACTATAGACATCAAGAAAGCCAGTCAGTTGATTATTGACAAGTTTTTCCAACACTTTTGATAAACAGGGCAAAATAGAAATACGCCTATTATAGTTAGGATCAGCTTGATCTCCCCCTTTAAATAAAGGACGAACCGTGACTGCCTTCCAAGCAATGGGAACCTCCCCAGAAAGGAGAGACATGTTAAAAAGGTTGGAGATAGGCTTTGCGATGATAGGGGCTAGAGGTTGACCGATTATGATTTTTCAACACCGATACCGATTATTGGAGGACCAAAAAAAGCCGATATCGATTAATCGGACGATTTTTATATATATATTTGTAATAATGACAATTACAACAATACTGAATGAACAATGAACACTTTTATTTTAACTTAATATAATACATCAATAAAATCAATTTAGTCTCAAATAAATAATGAAACATGTTCAATTTGGTTTAAATAATGCAAAAACAAAGTGTTGGAGAAGAAAGTAAAAGTTCAATATGTGCCATGTAAAAAAGCAAACGTTTAAGTTCCTTGCTCAGAACATGAGAACATATGAAAGCTGGTGGTTCCTTTTAACATGAGTCTTCAATATTCCCCGGTAAGAAGTTTTAGGTTGTAGTTATTATATGACTATTTCTCTCTATACCATTTGTATTTCATATACCTTTGACTATTGGATGTTCTAATAGGTACTTTATTGCCAGCCTAATCTCGGGAGTTGATAGGCTTGAAGTCATAAACAGCGCAATGCTTGAAGCATTGTGAAGAGCTGTTGGCAAACGCAGGAAAGTGCTGTTTGAATGAATGCTTATGAGCCTGCTGCTGCCTACCACCGCTTAGTCAGACTGCTCTATCAAATAATAGACTTGATTATAATATAATAACACACAGAAATACGAGCCTTAGGTCATTAATATGGTCAAATCCGCAAACTATCATTTCGAAAACAAACGTTTATTCTTTCAGTGAAATACGGAACCGTTCCGTATTTTATCTAACGGGTGGCATCCATAAGCCTAAATATTGCTGTTACATTGCACAACCTTCAATGTTATGTCATAATTATGTAAAATTCTGGCAAATTAGTTCGCAATGAGCCAGGCGGCCCAAACTGTTGCATATATCCTGACTCTGCGTGCAATGAACGCAAGAGAAGTGCCACAATTTCCCTAAATAATGTTGCCTGCTAACATGAATTTCTTTTAACTAAATATGCAGGTTTAAAAAAATGATTTTAAGAAAGGCATTGATGTTTATAGTTAGGTACATTCGTGCAACGATTGCGTTTTTTTCCGCAAATGCGCTTTTGTTAAATCATCCCCCGTTTGGCGAAGTTGGCTTTGTTTGTTAGGAAGAAATGGTCTTCACACAGTTCGCAACGAGCCAGGCGGCCCAAACTGCTGCATATACCCTGACTCTGTTGCACAGAACGCAAGAGAAGTGACACAATTTCCCTAGTTAAAAAAAATTCATGTTAGCAGGCAATATTAGCTAAATATGCAGGTTTAAAAATATATACTTGTGTATTGATTTTAAGAAAGGCATTGATGTTTATGGTTAGGTACACATTGGTGCAATGACAGGGATTTTTTCGCGAATGCTCTTGTTAAATCACCCGTTTGGCGAAGTAGGCTGTGATTCAACGATTAATTAACAGGCACCACATCGATTATATGCAACGCAGGACAAGCTAGATAAACTAGTAATATCATCAACCATGTGTAGTTAACTAGTGATTATGTTAAGATTGATTGTTTTTTATAAGATAAGTTTAATGCTAGCTAGCACCTTACCTTGGCTCCCTGCTGCACTCACATAACAGGTAGTCAGCCTGCCACACAGTCTCCTCATGGAGTGCAATGTAATCGGCCATAATCGGTGTCCAAAAATGCCAATTACCGATGTTATGAAAACTTGAAATCGGCCCTAATTAATCGGCCATTCCGATTAATCGGTCAACCTCTAATAGGGGCAGCAATCTTAAAGAAAAAAGGGTGGAAACCATCTGACCCAGATGGTTTAATGGGGTCAAGTTTCAGGAGCTCCTTAGCAATCATAAGGATATTTACATTACATTTAGTAGACACTCTTATCCAGGAGTGAGTGCATACATTTTCGTACTGTTCCCCCGTGGGAATCAAACCCACAACCCTGGTGTTGCAAGCGCTTAGCTCTACCAACTGAGCCACTCGGGACCACATAAGGAAATTTGCCATGTCAAAGAATTTCTCTACTGTAAAGAGGTGAAGCTGTCGTCAGCTGACAGAGGGGGAAAAAACATGACACACAATGGAATTGCTGAGACTATTAGTCAGTGTCATCGATACCAAAGCATTTCCACCCGATGCAAATATTCACCAAAACCCAGTGTGATGTTTTCCTAATGGAGCGTGGGATGTGGGGAGTTTCTATTGGACTAAAGCTGTGTAATGCTTATGCCAGCAGCGCATTATAAGCAGGTACACAGCTCCTCTCGCGGAATGATTTACAGCTCATATCCTTAGTCAATAGCAGTCACACCTGATAAATGCCTGGCCTGTGCTCCACTCACACACACACGCGCGGTCAGAGAGCTTGGGTGCCGTTGCTTGGTGGAATAAACAGCACCATCAGACAGAGAGCCAGATGAGTGGAGGATAAGAGGGAGCTGTCACTCTCAGTGAGTGGAGCTGTGGCTGAGGAAGTGAACTGGATGCTTGTCTCATGCATCTCTTCCTTCCTCTGTTCTCTTGTTCTCTCCTCTTCTCTCCTCAGTTGGGAGTGGATTTGTGTTGAATTGTAGGCCTACAGATTTGATCAGGTGTTACAGTAGAACTGCCATGCGAATGAGGATGATGATGACAACCATGCGTCATCATCTCTTTATTATTATTATTATTATTATTATTATGCTATTTTATTAGGATCCCCATTAGCTGTTGCAGAAGCAGCAGCTACTCTTCCTGGGATCAACAGAAATGACATACAACAAAAACAAAACAACGACAATAAATGCATTAACTCAACAACAACAACAAAACAACAACTAAAATGATCATATGACTGGCAATCAGGAGCACGTTTAACTTGAGACCTGTCTTTTGTCTACGTAGTCAGGCCCATCATTATCTCTTTTATAACGCCCCATCCTGTACTCCGTCAGCCTTGCAAACGGATTCGCTGCTGGTCTCCGGCTCTTGTCCACACTGAGTCTTAAGTGTGGGAGTTGTATACTATAGCAGTCTACTACAGACAAAGTCTGAGCCTTGGCTGTCAGCTCCAATCTAGGGCCATCCTCTCAGACACTAATCTCCCAGGCAGAACACACTCACACCGGTGACAGGACAATTAGCAGCACAATTTCGAGCTAATAGCCCTGATTTCACTGCAAGGCCAGTGGACCTCACTGGTGTGGTTATACTGTAGTAGGCCTACTAACGTCAAATGCTTGACGTAAAGCATTTGGTTTAAGGACTACTGTGGGGTTACTGTGGATTATGTTGTAGTGGATTAGAACCATAACATGGATATTTATGACTAAATAACCAGAAAATATATTGGATTAAAGTTTGTGGCATATTTCTGTCGGGTTTTATTGTGATACTGCATTTAGGCCGGATGTACACAGCACATCATCCTTTTGAGAGATGAGCCATTTTATCTACATGCATTGTTCCAGTAATGTCCATTGAGGGAGGGGAAATGAGTGTAAGGTTTCCTCTCCTCTAATAGGGATTTAGACAGTTCCACACAGGGGATGAGAGAACTGTAATGCCCCCTCTAAAAGACACTCTGTGTGTGTGTGTGTGTGTGTGTGTGTGTGTGTGTGTGTGTGTGTGTGTGTGTGTGTGTGTGTGTGTGTGTGTGTGTGTGTGTGTGTGTGTGTGTGTGTGTGTGTGTGCGCGTGTGTGTGTGTGTCGCACGCCTCGTCACCAAGCAGCATACATAGATTACACCTGTCCTCTCCTCTCATTGTGCAGTCTGGGACACAGGGTCCCATGGGCTGCACTGCCTCACTGTTCACACCCAAACAACCCTCACAAACACACCAGCTCAGGGAAATGATTCATCTCATGATTCATCGAAGGTGTTATGAATGCCAATGTCAAGTGCAGTATTAGGCCTACCAAATAAATAACCCATCCCACAAGAGATAAAAACATAGATTTTGTTGTGTGTGTTGTGTAGTGTTCACTTAAGTGATCAGGCTACTGCAGAATGATGGATAACCAGCTCAATGTGTGTTTGTTCCTTCCTGTGGTGGATGAATACAGCCTTTGAGTGGCTGGCGACTCTGTGAGTTATTTAGGAGGCCATTGTTTGGTGATCCTTCATGACGAAGACTTGTTGATTTCCCCACTCATCTTCAGCCCCCTTTTGTCTGCTGTCTGCTTTGCTTCTGCGTATGTCACAGACAGTCATGGGGCTGCTGTAGCTGTTCTGTATCACTCCCTGCTGTGAATAAATTCAGCTGGACAGCTTCAGACTCTGGCTTAACGTCATCCTGGGGCATCTTCTTAATGTGGCCTTCTCCTCCAAAGTGCTGACACTGAAAATGCACCCTGTAATCAATTGGATCCCAAATCCCACTTGATCTCTGGGTGGCTTTGCAAGAACCCTGGGTAATATGTGACTATAAAGCCCAGAATAAGCCAATATATTATCTCCAGTAGGTCTGTCTGTCTGTCTCAACAAAACATTGAAGCAGTCAGTAGGCAGGTCAACCAAGCACCAGTCACCATAGCTCTTCTGGGCTTCACTAAACCACTACTGCCTCATTCCCACACTAGCCTGATAGCTGCACTGTATGTTTTCTACTTCTCATCCCATTTTAGTGACATTTTCAGCCCTCTGTTAATGGGAGCCATTGGAAAAAAAGTAATCCTCCCAGACAGACAGTCTAGTTAGAGAGAGATAAGACCAGACAGACTTTGTTTCGAATCGCTCTTTTTCAAATTTCAAAAGTAGAGCTGGACCTGAGGACATGACCTCCTAACTGAGTGATGATGGGGCATTATGAATGATGGATTTTGGTCCAGCCAGAGGACATGCTGCACACTCTAGGGCTGTTTTAATCCCTTTTGGCGTTGGACTATTTTAGTTGTTTAGAAAGACTCTAAATAATAGATTTAGCTTCCAAAAATATCCCTAATACATACAGGTCGGGGAATATTCGGAGGTCTTGTGGTCAACCATGCTGCCTAATTTACTATTTGACATTCACATACTGTACACATTGTACATATTTCCATCTCTGACTGACATCTCTGAGAGATGCATACAAAGCTCTCCCACGCCCACCATTTGGAAATATGACCATGACTCTATCCTCTTGATTCCTGCTTCCAAGCAAAAACTCAAACAGGAGGTACCAGTGACACACTCAATTCGGAAGTGATCCAATAAAGCAGATGCTGAACTACAGGACTGTTTTGCTAGCACAGACTGGAATATGTTACGGGATTCCTCCGATGGCATTGAGGAGTTAACTACCACAGTCACTGGCTTCATTAATAAGTGCATCGACGATGTCGTCCCTACAGTGACCGTACGTACGTATGTCACGACTTCCGCCGAAGTTGGTGCCTCTCCTTGTTCGGGCGGCGTTCGGCGGTCGTCGTCACCGGCTTTCTAGCGGCCACCGATCTACGTTTCTTTTTCTAATGTTGTTTTGTCTTGATTGTACACACCTGGTTCCCATTACGTTAATATTATTTTCCCTATTTAACCCTCTGGTTCCCAATATGTTTTGTGCGTGTTTGTTCCTTGTTGAGTGTTAGATTGATGTGTTATGGTGTGTTTTCCCTGCGTGGAATTTATGGTTGTTTCTTTTCGAGTAAAGTACGTCATTTTACTCAGTTCTGTGTCCTGCGCCTGAGTCCGTTCTCACCGCTGCACACTGACACTTGACAACGTATCCCAACCAGAAACCATGAATTACAGGAAACACCGCACTGACCTAAAGGCTAGAGCTGCCCCTTTCAAGGAGCGGGAGACTAACCCGGACGCTTATAAGAAGTCCCCCGTCAATACAGGACTAACATCGAATCCTACTACACTGGCTCTGATGCACGTCGGATGTGGCAGGGCTTGCAAGCTATTACGGATTACAAAGAGAAATCCAGCCACGAGATACCCAGTAACTGTAGGACATGAAGAAAGCGCATGTAGACTCAATTAGACTAGCTGGCTAGCTAATTTAGCTAGCTACAGTATCTTAGCCAACTAGCTTCTCTTGGTTTGATGGAGTCAAGACAGGTACTACGTAATCATAGTAGAAAGAGGTGGAAGGGAAGCGCTACTAAGGTACACAATAGTACATTTTGGTAGACAGAAGGTGCTCTTTGGTAAAAGGGGTGAATTGGTCATTAAAAAGAAAGGAGGACCAAGGCACTCTTCATATAATGAATATAATGAATTAAAATGCCTTTGTTTGTATGGCATGTTCAGTAGAAACAAGGTTTTAAAGGCCATGCAGCCGAAACGCGTCGGATTTTTAAAACCTTGTTTCTCGTGAACATGCCATACAAATAAAGGCATTTTAATTCATTATATGAAGTATAATACGTAATCATATTGGATGATAAATAACCTAGGTATGACAAGCTAGAAGTTAGTCTACTAGCGCAAGTCTGCTTGGTTGGTTGCTGCCTATCCCTCCCTCCTCCTTGCTCCCATTTCACTCACTCAAAGTACACACACCGCAAGGCCCCTCCTCCACCTCCTCGAACTCGCGCTGTATCAGCTCTGGTTAATAAAATAACTTACAAATGGACTTTAATGCTAATTCCCTCAATCGGATCCGACCACGTCTATATGGAACTGGACGTCTTCGGGTCCGTTTGGGAACGGGTCTCTATATTGAAACATGTATTTATACATATTTGTCAGGGTGGGAAAGCCCCAGGTCCATTACGGAACAGGTCCAACTTTTTAGACCTCTACTTGAGGCCCGACATAACAATCCCTGTCACAACAGACAATGCCAGGAGCATTGTTTATGATGTCACAGAAACTGGTTTTGGGCCACAAATAGGGTGCTTTTTAATTTAGCATATTTTGCCCCGAAAAACTCAAATTAACTACAGTAACTGTTGGCTTTTCATTTTTTCGCTGTACCGTAACTGAATCCGAACCGCGACCCCAAAACTGCCAGATGTACCGAACTGTGGGTTTGGTGAACCATTACACCCCTACTGACGGCTGCATGTTAATTGCATTGGCAGGTCTAAAAGATGGCTCTGCCTGTGATTTAGGTCCACGCTGACAACCATACCGCAACCCTTTTTCTGAGGGTACTATACATTTTCCGGCTGTTCCTTGACTCATTAGCACTGATGAAGTTTAACATTGAGATTGACCTTGAGCTACACCTTCTGGTTGTTGGCTCTGTTTCCACAATGTATCTTTTCATCCAATTCACCACCGCAGATGTTGCCCCTTATGTTTTGCACTGTTGGGTACATTGCTGTTTTGTAGTGTCTGCTCTGCTTCTGCTAACAACTGAACAGATGTACGGTACAGCAGCTGTCCAGCACTTGTGATGGCTGATCTAACCACTCCTCTCCTGTGGTCTCTAGCAGGGCCGTACCAGCCCCCCCGAGGCAGCCCGAGCAGCAACAGCGGGCGTGGTGCCGCGACCATCCACTGTCTCCGCTGCCGGGAGGTCTGCAAGGGAGAGGTGGTGCGTGTGCAGAATTTCCACTTCCACGTCAAGTGCTTCACCTGCCAAGGTAAGACCCTCAGCTTCCTTCCTTTCTGTCTGTCTGTCTGTCTGTCTGTCTGTCTGTCTGTCTGTCTGTCTGTCTGTCTGTCTGTCTGTCTGTCTGTCTGTCTGTCTGTCTGTCTGTCTGTCTGTCTGCCCGTCTGTCCGTCGGTCTGTCTGTGTGGCTGTTCTCTAGACAGCCCAGCCTCCACCGTACAGCAGCACTCAGCCAGTCCCATTAGAAACCATTAGCTGTCAGAGAGAGAGACAGAGATTATGTGTCTCCATGACACCCCCTGGGCTGCTCAAAGGCTGTGATCAGGAGAAAAACACACAGCCTAAATAAAGGAATAGCAAGGGAAGCCTGCTGAGAGCTCACCATGGCAGACAAGAAAATAAAGACATGCTCAACTTCCATCTTGCAATTTATTTCCTTATTATTAAACCTATAAATTAGCATTTCATATTTTCAGAATGTTCTTTTCTACGTATTTCACCTAAGACATGAAAAGCAGCTTGTAGTGCCTTTAACAGTCTGTATTTGTAAGGAGAAGAATAGGCAAGCCATTTCATCTCCCATTGTCAGGAAGGATTTCCAAAATGCCGGCACTCACGTGGTCTTGTTTATTATGCAAGCTGTTGCTGTGGTAACGGTGTTAGGGGGCAACCTGCCTTAAATGATGGTTCCTCTCTCCGCCAGTATCAACCAATAGGAGCCCTTCCTGCACACTCTGGAGCACAGCAATCGGGTTTGCCATTACAACGTATAGAAATCTCCCTTTATCTCTCTTCTCTGACTCGCTCCTTTTCTTCCTGTTTGTCTCTGTTTATCTCTCGCCCCTCTCCCTTCTCTTTCTTTCATTATCTGTTCAGTCTCTCTTTCTTTCTCTCTCTGTCTCTCTCTCTCTCTCTCTCTCTGTCTCTATCTTCCTCTCTGTCTCTATTTCTCTCTGTCTCTATTTCTCTCTCTCTCTCTCTCTCTCTCTCTCTCTCTCTCTCTCTCTCTCTCTCTCTCTCTCTCTCTCTCTCTCTCTCTCTCTCTCTCTCTCTCTCTCTCTCTCTCTCTCTCTCTCTGTATCTATCAGTCCCTGCCTACTGTATTTTCCTCTTGTTTTCCTCTTTCCTCTTGTTTTCCTCTTGTTTCCACCATTAGAACCAGCAGTAGCACTCCCTCCACCCACACTCTCTCAGTCACGGTGCCCTACCAAGGCTAGTGAGAGTCTGAGAGCTGCAGACTGAGGGTGCTGATCTGACAGCTCCAGCTCCAGCTCCACCACCACAGACACCTCAGCTCCTGGCTGATCTGCCCTCCTCAGCCTCTCCTCCTACAGCAGAGAGGAGACTGGGCCCTGGGATGCGTGCTGGGGGGTATGCTGGTGGAGATCCTGCTGAGGATCAGGCCAGTGTGTGTAAGGGGTGGGGGGGTGGGGGGGGGGTGATGATGAGGGTTTGTAGTGGTCCGGGGGCTAGTGTTTGGTTGTGGAGGATGTGGATTGTGTGTAGGGTAAGGTAGGGCAGCTGGTTGGTTATGGAGGATGTGGATTGTGTGTAGGGTTAGGTAGGGCAGCTGGTTGGTTGTGGAGGATGTGGATTGTGTGTAGGGTAGGGTAGAGAAGCTGGTTGGTTGTGGAGGATGTGGATTGTGTGTAGGGTAAGATAGGGCAGCTGGTTGGTTGTGGAGGATGTGGATTGTGTGTAGGGTAAGGTAGGGCAGCTGGTTGGTTGTGGAGGATGTGGATTGTGTGTAGGGTAAGGTAGGGCAGCTGGTTGGTTGTGGAGGATGTGGATTGTGTGTAGGGTTAGGTAGGTCCGCTGGTTGGTTATGGAGGATGTGGATTGTGTGTAGGGTAAGATAGGGCAGCTGGTTGGTTGTGGAGGATGTGGATTGTGTGTAGGGTTAGGTAGGGCAGGTGGTTGGTTGTGGAGGATGTGGATTGTGTGTAGGGTTAGGTAGGGCATGTGGTTCCAGACACAGGAGTCAGATGGTTGGAGTCTTACAATGTTTATTAATCCAAAAAGGGGTGGGCAAGAGGATGGTCGTGTGCAGGCAAAAGGTCACAACCAGTTCAGAGTCCAATAGGTCCCGAAGGGCAGGCAGATTCAAAGTAAGGACAGGCAGGATGATCAGGCAGGCGGGAAGGTAGTCCAGAGTCAGGCAGTGGTCGAAACCGGGAGGACTAGCAAAAGAGAATAGAAAAGGAGTGCGTGGAAAAACACACTGGTTGACTTGACTAAACATACAAGATGAACTAGCCCAGAGAGACAGGAAACACAGGGATAAATACACTGGGGAAATAAGCGACACCTGGAGGGGGTGGAGACAATCACAGGGACAGGTGAAACAGATCAGGGCGTGACAGTGGTTGGTTGTGGAGGATGTGGATTGTGTGTAGGGTTAGGTAGACCTGGTGGACAGCAGGTGATTTTCCTAACCTGCCGCAGGTCTCAGGCGTTGAGCTCAGAAACACAGTCTATCCACCTGGTAGCCCACTGTGAGCTGATAGTGTCTGTCTGCCTTTCAGAGCAGATGTTTCCCACTGTAGTCTCACGGCTTTAGGCAGAGCACGCCATGCCTGGTCTGCTACACTGTGCATTTGTTTTACACTGGCCGTCATTAATCCTCAGGACGAATCTAATCTCCACCTGTGTACTCCTCCCACACACAGCAGATTTTTGGAAAGTTGTGTTACAGCAGCGGTACTGAGTTGGTGAAAGTGCGCCTGACCTTTTAACCGAGCCAAACAACAAGCCTATGCCTCTGTGTTGGAGTGGGAGTAAAATGGAATTAGGGAAGGAGGAAAATATTTAGTAAAAGCCTCATTGTTGTTGTTTTTTTGTCACGCACGTTTGAAGTCCTCTGCTCGGGTTGGGATGATGTCCCTTTTCAGTGTGTTGTGTGCTAGCTGGGAGGGAGACAGTGAGAGAGGGTGGGATGCAGCGATGCGCGGGGAACATCCATGCCAAGATGCCAATACAGACGGTCTGTGTTCCGACAGCCCAAGCATGAAATTGATTTTCCCTCACCACACAAAAAGCCATTGATGAGTCTTGTGGTCGCCGAACGAGCCATCATCCCACACTGGAAGCCAGTGGCCAGATGAAAACTGAAACGCAAATGTTTCATATTATACCTTATCAGTGTGAGGAAGCGTAAAGAAATACAATGACATGAGCACCTGGAAAGAACTGACCATGTGGAAACAGAATACCTAATATAGAATCCTGGAGTCAGCAGTCTATCCAGTATCCGCAGTCAGCAGGTACCTAACCAGATCAGCCTCTTAGTCTGGGCCCTCTCTGGCCCTCTCTCACTCTCTCTGGCCTGCATGGGCCTTCCCTGGCCCTTACTGGCCCTCTCTGGCCCTCACTGGCACTCTCTTTCTGAATGATGTCAGGTCTGGTGTAGAAGCAGGTAGTTAGCACAGAGGGTCTCATCTCTCCAAGACAATAGTTACTGTTGTCGCAATATTGTGGGCACTAGATTGTCTATGTTAATCCAGTATTCCTAAGAACAGGGTTTCCCAAACTCGGTCCTGCCCCGCCCCGGGTGCCTGTTTTGTTTTTGCCCTATCACTAAACAGAAGATTCAAATAATCAAAGCTTGATTATGAGTTGGTTATTTGAATCAGCTGTGTAGTGCTAGGGCAAACACCAACACGTGCATCCGGGGGGGCCCAGGACCGAGATTGGGAAACCCACGCCTTAGAACACCACAGAGTTGCGTACAAAGATGGAGGAGAACAAGTGAGAATTGCCTCTGAAGATGGGTGGCATGTAGCCTAGCAGTTAAGATTGTTTGGCCAGTAACCTAAAGGTTGCTGGTTCGAATCCCCGAGCCGACTCGGTGAAGAATCTGTCTAAGTGTCCTTGAGCAATGCGCTTAACTCTTATTTCTCCTGTAAGTCACTCTGGATAAGAGCATGTACTCAAATGTAAGATAAAGAGAGAGAGCAAACTTCCCCTGTAGGTGTATGAGAAGCAGTTTGGAGGTCATCTGTTTTAGGAGGCCTAGATTTTAGAAGAAGGTATGTATTATTTTGTGTTTTATTCAGATTAGCTGGTTGTTGAAGCAGCAGCTACTCTTCTTGGGGTCCACACAAAACATAAAACATGACTTAATACAGAAGAACATCAATAGTCAGGAACAGCTCAAGGACTGAACTACACAAATGTAAAATAAGAACAGTAGATAGCCGTGGAATTCATTATTGATTTGGAGACTGCGAAGAGACCCCTGGTGGCATGTCTGGTGGGGTAAGTATATATTAGTTGATTGTACAAACGTTTTGGAATTTTCAACACAATAGTGTTTCTTACAAAAACAAAAATGTATGCAGTCAACCTCTCTTCTACTTACATTTAACATTTTTTACATTTTAGTCATTTAGCAGACGCTCTTATCCAGAGCCATATACAGTTGGTGCATTTCTCTTAAGATAGATGGTGGGGCAACTACATATCACAGTCGTAGCACTGTAAGTCGCTCTGGATAAGAGTGTTTGCTAAATGACCAAAATGTCATGTAAATATTGTTTAAGGTCATGCCAAGGTTCTTTGCACTCTGGGAGGGGGACACCATGGAGTTGTCAACTGTGATGGTGAGAGACTGACATGCATACTGTTGACATTAGCCTTCTGTGTACATTGAAGGGCAAGACATGCTGCTCCGTTCTGGGCCAGTTGCAGCTTTTCTCGGTCCTTCTTTGCAGCACTTGACCATATCACTGGGCAATAATGCAGATTAGATTAAACTAGAGCCTGCAGGAATTGTTTGGTCGAGTGTGGTGTTAAAAATGCAGAAAATGTCTTTATCACAGACAGACCACTCCTCATATTTACAACGATTGAATCAATATGCCTTGACCATGACCATTTACAGTGGTAAGGTGACACAACATATATTACCAGATTCAGCCGCGGTCTAGAATTTAGGTAACCAAATCCTTTTAGTTTTATATATGTTCAGGACTAGGTTATTACTGGCCACCCATTCCAAAACCGACTGCAACTCTTTGTTTAGCGTTGCGGTGATTTCACTAGCTGAAATGGGGCCATTAGTGCAGTGATTTCGCTAACTACATATGGGCGTTATTGTCCTCAGGCAAAGCCACTTGGAGAAACAAAAATGTGTTAATAGACCAGAAAGAGAGTACCAAACCTCTCTGCCAATAACAACTCGTTTTCAGTTTCCCCTCCCACTCAGACCACTCCCAGACAGTCCTAGCAAGATTATTGCTTGAGAAATTGCTCTTTGCCAAGTTTTTTTTTTTTTTTTTTACCATTTTAATTGAAACAATCACAGTAAGGTACTTAATTGTCACCCAGAAATGTTTTGATATTGAGATGAAAACAGCTGCATTGGCCCTTTAAGGATTAAAGTAATTAATACTTTATAATATTGATTCAGTAGTTTTCCCTCAACAAGGGCTAATGATTCTCCGTTGGTCATCGACGTTCTGTTTAGATGAAATCTTCTACCGTATCAAGCCATGAACTCTTAAGTGCACTAATGAATCAACCATCTCTTCCAACTGGGTCTGTGGAGACTTCTCTTTTTGCCTCTGTGTTTCTAGCTTTGAACCTCACCGATCCACAGAGCCTATCTGTGTCAGAGACAATGCAATCTCTTGTTAGTTGTTGGGAGATGTGTTGGGAGATGTGAGTGAGCGTCCTTGGACAAACTCCAGGCAGTAGAATGAGTCCGCTGGGACCTGGCTGGGATTGAAGTGGGGAGGAGGCCAAAAAGGACAGGAAGGAGAGGCAAAAAAAGTAAATTCTATACAAACAGTGTCTGCCAAGCCATATATTCCCATTAGGCACAACTTGTGAGGACAGTATGAGTGGTGCCTCTAGAATGGAGGCTGTGGGAGGGGAAAGGAGAGGAGCAGGGCTGGACCTGCCCACTGTCTCTGTCTGTCTGTCCTGGGGGTATGGGGTGGAAGTCATCTGTCGGCCCATGGCGAGGAGGACAGAAGAGAAAAAAACAGGAGGGAGCTGCCAGTCTCTAGCCAGTCATACTGCAGAAATAGACCAGTAGCCTGCAGCTCCCACATTCATCTGATAAAAAAACAAGCACACTCAGACACGCACGCGCTCACACACGCGCACACACACACACACAGACACTCACCCACACTGGTCCAGTCTTCTTGGCATATACTGTAACTATTGTATCTAGATGAAAGAAGATAAAATGAACATTGTCATGAGGAGGGGAATTTTTTTGACTCATTGACGTTTATGATGCTATTTATAGGGATGCAACGTATCACATCTCTCTTTTTTTTTTACGGTGATCTAGTAGTGCACTTCTCTCTAAATCGTATCAAAGTTTATTGGTCGCGTACACAGATTTGCAGACGTTATCGCAGGTGCAGTGAAATGCTGGTGTTTCTAGCTCCAAAAGTGCAGTAATACCTACCAATACAAAACAATACACACATAATCCAAGAAATTAAAAGAAAGAAATTAAGACATTTCTGAACGAGCAATGTCAGAGTCCGGAATATATATATACTGTATATATACACACATGTGTATAGACATTATCGACAGTATATGAATAGAAAAGTTGGGTAAAGCAGTAGTTATATAGGATGAGCCATGACTAGAATACAGTATATACTGTACATATAAAGTGGGTAAAACAGTATGTTAACATTATTAAAGTGAACAGTGTTCAATGACTGTATGCCTTTAGAAAGTATTCATACCCCTTGACTTATTGAACATTTTGTTCTGTTACAGGCTGAGTTCAAACTTGATGAAATATATTTTTCTCACCGATCGACATACAGTACAATACCCCATATTGACAAAGTGAAAACATGTTTTTAGTAATTTTTGCAAATCTATTGAAAATGAATTACAGAAATATCTAATTTACATAAGTGTTCACACCCCTGAGTCAATACATATTAGAATCACCATTAGCAACGATTACAGCTCAAAAATTTTTACAAAATAAACAATTTCACTTTGACATTATGAGGCATTGTGTGTAGGCCAGTGACACAAAACCTCAATTTAATCAATTTTAAATTCAGGCTATAACACAACAAAATGTGGAAACGGTCAAGGGGTGTGTGTCACGCCCTGACCTTAGAGAGCCTTTTTAATTCTCTATTTGATTAGGTCAGGGTGTGATTTGGGTGGGCATTCTAGTTTTTCTATTTCTTCGTTGTCCGGGTATGGTTCCCAATCAGAGGCAGCTGTCAATCGTTGTCTCTGATTGGGGATCATACTTAGGCAGCCTTTTTTCCACCTTTAGTTTGTGGGATCTTGTTTTTGGTTAGTTGCTGTGTTAGCGTTACAAAACTTTACGTGTCGTTTATTCTTTCTTGTTTTTGGTTTTCATTTAATAAATTGATGATGTACGCCAACCACACTGCACCTTGGTCCAATCCATCTCTAAACGAACGTGACAGTGTGAATGCTTTCTGAAGGCAAAGAAGTCTCTAAAGTGCAGGGTAGAGTACCGGGTGGTAGCCGGCTAGTAACAGTGACTAAGGTTCAGGGAGGATACTGTGCAGGGGCTCGGTTGGCTGAGGTCCTTGATGACCTTCTTGGCCTTCCTGTGACACCGGGTTCTGTAGATGTCCTGGAGGGCAAGCAGTGTACCCCCGGTGATGCGTTGGGCTGACCGCTCTGACCTCTGGAAAGCCCTGCGTTAAAATTGCCATACGGTGATACAGCCCGACAGGATGCGCTCAATCAGAGGCGTCATGCCCCCTCAGATTTGGCTTTTTTTGTCTTGTTGTTTCTCTGTAATAGCCAACCAAGAAGCCTTTTCATGCTATCAATCAAGTTAGAGTAGCTAGTTTGTCTAACTATTTTAGCTGGCATGCTCGCTGGTAAGGTTGGTAGAATTTAGAAAGCAAGAAATAACTAAATAAGAATCACATTCCTTTCAATCTTTTACCCAGATTTTTAGCAGCGATGCAGAGAAGCATATTTCTGGAAACACCAGTCAGGAGGATACAGACAGCTCAAGAGGTATGCTTAGATAGACATATCTTTGACATTGAATTAAGCATAATGATTATGGCGCTAGATTGCAGGGAAAATCTGTTTCAGGTGTTTGAAAAATGCAATATTCTCCAACTTCTGGACAGCCTCCTGACCACTGTCGTGACGTGACTTTCATTAATGTGATGACTGTTATTTATCGAACCAACTAACTATGTTTAATTGTTACCCGATTAAATTAATAATGTAACAATTAACTCATTCGAAATTTGGGGCACCACGGAAGAGGTTGTTTATAGAGTTACCATCTCCCGAATTAAACTCTAAAAGATATAAAAGTTATATATTGAAAACAGTCACTTATTAATCATTACCTCATATCAGTCTCATCAGAACATTGCATACTCCTTGGATCCGCAAGAACCCCAGCTTTACTTAAGATTCAGCACTACACCAAATTTGTTGAATTATTTATTTACTAACTAACTAAATAATAACACAGAATAACATGAACACTTAACACATGAGAAAAAGTCCTAACAACAGCAGGACTGCTTGGTTACCACAAGAGGGAGGGTTAGATAGGGAGAGACAAAGAGAGAGTCAAACTTATCGTTGATACATTTGGAAACTACCCTCAAAGTAATAATTTACTCTGCACATGACCCACCACTCGTTTGGGTAAGAGACCATGAATGTATTTACGTGTATATGTCTTTGTTTGTCTCTCTGTTGAAATCAATCAATCCTCGGTGTAAGGCTCTGATTGTCCTTCTTCTTAGTTGTCTTGGTAGTGTAGTGGAGTGCTCAAATAGAACAGATACTCAGATGCACCAATGATTATCTGAGATGATGTGTTCTCCTTCCCACCTCGTGTTTTTAGTCAGAGTTTGAAGCACTTTACACACACCTGCAGACTGGCAATGTTCAGGTCTATTCTGGGAGTTATTTTCTTCACCTCAGTTTGAGGTTACATTCTAACCATTTCCAACATGTAGCTAGTCTGGTAGGTCCACCACAGTCTCATGTCTTTTAGTCTGATATGTTAATTCTTACCCAGTGCTTTTAAGCACTCTTGTCGAAAATGTTCGGTTCCATCACGCTGAGAAGCTCTCTGACCTAATTTGGAGCATGGCTAGTTACTGTGCAAAGTTTATATGAAAAACAATTATCTCATTAGACACTAAATCACATTCCTATCTTAACAAAAATAGTTGCATCCATTTTCCTATCACATTGACAACGTATTGGATGGACACTTGAAAGATAAAATGTGTACACTTTCCAAGTTATTCTTTAGATCCCCACTGACCATTCTTAACATTCCTATCTTAGAAATATTGTTCCAATATTCACATTTTGGGTGTTTTTGGCGGCAAAAGTCTTCTGTGGGACAAAAGCATTACTTTGGTTGATACTGAAAAGCAGGAGGGACATTCCCCTAATTTATGACAGAATGTTAAGGTGTCAAACCCCTCTCCTCTTCATCGTCAGCCATTTGCCAAGATGATTTGAGGCCTTGGATCCTCAGCCAGGAGAGTCATGACACCACAATCCAGCTATCCTCATGCACTTTGTGCCCCCACAGATTTTTTGGGGTGCATGATGCCCCTGCTCTCAATGGTGCATCTGTAGAAGTTTGTGAGAGTCTTAGGGGCCAAGACAAATGTCTTCAGCCTCCTGAGGTTGAAGAGGCGCTGTCACCACATTGTCTGTGTGAAGGGACCATTTCAGGTCGTCAGTGATGTGCACGCCAAGGAACTTCAAGCTTTTGAGTTGGACATGTGCGTGGCCACGAAGTCATGGTGAACAGGGAGTACAGGAGGGGGCTGAGCAGTCACCCCTGTGGGGCCACCATGTTGAGGATCAGCATGGAGGACGTGTTGTTGCCTACCTTTACCTTTACCACTTGGGGTCGGCCCGTCGGGAAGTCCAGGACCCAGTTGCACAGGGAGAGGTTCAGACCCAGGGCCCTGAGCTTAGTGATGAGCTTGGAGGGCACTATGGTGTTGAAGGCTGAGCTGTAGTTGATGAACAGCATTCTTACATAGGTACATGTGCAGTGCATTTGGAACGTATTCAGACCCCTTCCCTTATTCAAGATTTGTTACGTTACAGCCTTAATTCTAAAATTGATTGAATACTTTTTTTCTTCATCAATCTACACCAATGTATATAAAAAAACAGAAATACCTTATTTACATACGTTTTCAGACCCTTTGCTATGAGTCTCGAAATTGAGCTCAGGTCCATCCTGTTTCCATTGATCATTCTTGTGATGATTCTACAACTTGATTGGAGTCCACCTGTGGTAAATTGAATTGATTGGACATGTTTTGGAAAGGCACACACCTGTCTATATAAGGTCCCACAGTTGACAGTGCATGTTAGAGCAAAAAAAACAAGGCATGAGGTCAAAGGAATTGTCCGTATAGCTACGAGACAGGATTGTGTCGAGGCACAGAGCTGGAGAAGGGTACCAAAAAATGTCTGTAGCATTAAATATACCCAAGAACACAGTGGCTTCCATCATTCTTAAATGGAACAAGTTTGGAACCAGTAAGACTCTTCCTAGAGCTGCCCACCCGGCTAAACTGAGAAATCGGGGGAGAAGGGCCTTGGTCGGGGAGGTGACCAGGAACCCGATGGTCACTCTAACAGATCTCCAGAGTTCAATCAGGCCTTTATGGTAGAGTGGCCAGACGGAAGCCACTCCTCAGTAAAAAGCACACGACAGCCTGTTTGTATTTTGCCCAGAGACTGGTCAGCATGAATGGAGCAAAGTACAGAGAGATCCTTGATGAAAACCTGCTACAGAGCGCTCAGGACCTCAGACTGGGGCGAAGGTTCACCTTCCAAGGACAACAACCCTAAGCACACAGCCAAGATAACAGAGGAGTGGCTTCGGGATAAGTCTCTGAATGTCCTTGAGTGGCCCGGCCAAAGCCCGGACTTGATCCTGATCGAACATCTCTGGAGAGACTTGAAAATTGCTGTGCAGCAATGCTCCTCATCCAACCTCACAGAGCTTGAGAGGATCTGCAGAGAAGAATTGGAGAAACTCCCGAAATACAGGTGTGCCAAACTTGTAGGGTCATACCGAAGAAGACTCGAGGCTGTAATCACTGCCAGAGGTGCTTCAACAAAGTATTTATTCAACATACAAAATATGAATTTCTCAAAACTACACTTTTGTTCATTTGAAGACATATTGTTTGGAACAATATACTCTACAAGTACAGTACATCACATTTCCAGAGTGGGCTCTGCTAATTCTGAAGGTATGATACATTTTATGATCACTACAATACAGGGAATGGGAAAGGGGATTCAAAAGGAACTCCCTCTGCTGGTGACTTGCTGAATGTGCAATCCTGAAGGAGGGCTGTGACTGGTTAATGGCCTATAATGTCAATTTCTCTGTATAAAATGGGTCATATCATTAAAAGTACCAGAGAGTCCACTCTGGAAATGTGATGTGTTTGAAGAGAATATTGTTACAACCAATATGTCAAAAAAATAAGCTAAATCAAAAAGGGTAGTTTTGAGATATAAAAATTTATATTTATAATGTCTGATAAATGAATGTGAATATGTGTATTTCAGAATTTAGGCATACTCAATATTTGAGAGAACACTGTAAGGAGTATAATGCCACCAAAATGTTGTCTGTATCATGTACAGTTCACAGATCAGGAGGCGCCTATTCTGTAGGTCTAAAATAGGCCTAAAATAGCCAATTTCAGCATGATTTAACAAAAATGTTGTTTGTGATACAAATGTAGAAAACACGTTAAACATCCTTCCTCCCAATGAAGTTCCTATGTGAGAATTGCCAGAACAATCTGAGATACCAAAAATATGTTCCTCTCCCGCTGTGTTGGATTCGCCCTCCTCTAAAAACTGGGCTAATATGATCTTGTATCTCTGACAACTTTCCACAGAAAGCCATGGAGAGAGATTTGGGTGTGTTTGTTTTTCGCCTGACTGACTGACTGACTGTCTGTCTGTGTCTTCAGATATACTGTAACTGCCTGGATGAGATGAGCCAAACAACATATTGTAGGATGCCAGCAGGAGGCCTCCTCTCCTTCCCCCCATCTCTCTCCATCTCTCTATTCACTTTGCCAACAGTAAACATGGAAGATGGGAGCTGTGTAAAGTCGTTATCATCTCTGTCTTTGCCAGGCTGGCAGCACTGCTGCCGCTGCTGCCGCTTTGTAGCCTACATCCCACTGGCTCTCCCCTCCAACAATGACTACAGGGTAGCAGATATGAACCCGTTTTTCATTGCGGTGATGCCTGCCATCGCTTCTCTCTTTCTCTCGTCCGTCTCCATTTCTTTCTCTCTCATCTATCTCTCCATGTATTTTTCTCTCTCTTTTTCAGTCTCTCCGCCTTTCTCTCCCACACTAGGGAGCACTCACTGTATAGCAGAGGTCTTCACATGTACGGAATTAAGCATTAGATACACTGCCAGTCCACAGTTTTAGAACACCTACTCATTCAAGAGTTTTTCTTTATTTTTACTATTTTCTACATTGTAGAATAATAGTGAAGACATCAAAACTATAAAATAACACTTATGGAATCATGTAGTAACCAAAAAAGTGTTAAACAAATCAACATTTTATTTTATATTTGAGATTCTTCAAATTAGCCACCCTTTGCCTTGATGACAGCTTTGCACACTCTTTGCATTCTCTCAACCAGCTTCCCCTGCAATGCTTTTTCCACAGTCTTGAAGGAGTTCCCACATATGCTAAGAACTTGTTGGCTGCTTTTCCTTCGCTCTGCGGTCCTACTTATCCCAAACCATCTCAATTTGGTTGAGGTCTCTCCTTCTTGGTAAAATAGCCCTTACACAGCCTGGAGGTGTGTTGGGTTATTTTCATGTTTAAAAACAAATGACAGTCCCACTGAGCTCAAACCACATGGGATGGTGTATCGCTGCAGAATGCTGTGGTAGCCATGCTGGTTAAGTGTGCCTTGAATTCTAAATAAATCACAGACAGTGTCACCAGCAAAGCACCCCCACACCACAACACCTCTTCCTCCATGCTTCATGGTGGAAAATACACATGTGGAGATCCTCCGTTCACCCACACCGTGTCTCACAAAGACACAGCGGTTGGAACCAAAAATCTCCAATTTGGACTCCAGACCAAAGGAAACATTTCTACCAGTCTCATGTCCATTGCTCGTGTTTCTTGGCCCAAGCAAGTCTCTTCTTCTTATTGGTGTCCTTTAGTAGTGGTTTCTTTGCAGAAATTCGACCATTAATGCCTGATTCACACAGTCCTCTGAACAGTTGATGTTGAGATGTGTCTGTTACTTGAACTCTGTGAAGCATTTATTTGGGCTGCAATTTCTGAGGCTAGTAACTCTAATGAACTTATCCTCTGCAACAGAGGTAATTCTGCATCTTCCTTTCCTGTGGCGGTCCTCATGAGAGCCAGTTTCATCATAGCGCTTGATAGTTTTTGCGACTGCACTTGAAGAACCTTTCGAAGTTCTTGAAATGTTCTGTATTGACTGACCTTCATGTCTTAAAGTAATGATGGACTGTAGTTTCTCTTTGCTTATTTGAGCTGTTCTTGCCATATTATGGACTTGGTCTTTTACCAAATAGGACTATCTTCTGTATACCCATCCTACCTTGTCACGACACAACTGATTGGCTCAAACGCATTAAGAAGGAAATAAATTCCCCAAATTAACTTTTAACAAGGCACACCTGTTAATTGAAATGCATTCCAGGTGACTACCTCATGAAGCTGGTTGAGAGAATGCCAAGAGTGTGCAAAGCTGTCATCAAGGCAAAGGGTGGCTATTTGAAGAATCTGAAATATAAAATATATTTGGATTTGTTTAACACTTTTTTGGTTACTACGTGATTCCATATGTGATATTTCATAGTTTTGATGTCTTCACTATTATTCTACAATGTAGAAAATAGTGGGGAAAAAACAGGAAAACCCTTGAATGAGTAGGTGTTCTAAAACCTTTGACCGGTAGTGTATATTGAACCAACCCGATATTGAAGCATATGGGGAATACAAGCCTGATGATTCTAATGATTTCAAATGAAGAGCCTACTGTGATGGAGTTGAAATTAAAGCATACTTGTTATTGGCGATCCAGTTGTACACTCCACCTCAGAAGAGGAGATGGAAGGCTCTGGGTTACAGTGTCCACTTCCCTGGGAGTAGCAATATCCCCCCTACTAATGACGGCCTGGCTTATGACCTATACTGCCCTTCACCCTGCCTCCTCTCCTCTCACCTCTCCTCTGATCTATTTCCCTCTTTCCCCGTCTGCTGTCTGTATGACTGGACTGGCTCCTGTGGAGTAGGACACCGTTGTACATACTCTGTAGAAACCTTTCCTTTAAATCATTGCAGCATGTTTCTGTTCTCCTGTTTCTCTCCCCCTTTGCCTGTCTGGATCAGCAGATTGGGCTGGATCTGGAGCTGCCGGGAGGATGTGGACTGTTTATTAATGTGCTTGTTCTCTGTTCACGCTAAGAAAAAAGCGGGGGGGGGGAAACATTTTCTTTGAATTGAAATCGAGGGAACCTACCCTGCAGTTGTTCAAAAAATTATGCAACTTTCGTACTATTGAGTATACGTGTATACTTGTTAATTTATGACCCCTCAATATCACTACTACGTTACATTCCTAGATTAAACCATGTTTGGGTGATATAATGACATAGTTAGGCCTATATGAATAGAAGTGAATGATTGGAAGAGAGATTGAGTGTGTCAGTGCTTGTTTACAGTGGCAGGCTCCGTTAGCCATGAAGGTTCATGGGAGGATTATGAAGGTCACGCAGGTAATCAGGGTGCTGAGTCTCTTACTACGCTGTCATGGATCAGCTCCAAGCTCGTGTCTTGGCCAATCGAAATCGCCCAAACGCTTAATGAGCCATTTGTTTGGCTCACGTGATTACGAACAGACTGAATGTAGACCTGAATATCGGTCCGTTTAGAACCAAGTTTGAACCTTTAACATGGTTCTAAAATGGTAATGTGGACGGGGCTTACTGTCTGTCTGCCCTCATACTAGACTGTTGGCTGGAATGTTAGAGGGCTGAGGGGGGAATGTAAGACAGACAGGGAACTATTTAACATGGAGTGTAATGCACTGACAGGTCACAGGTCAGAGACCTCTTGACTCTCTGCCCCCACCCTCAGCCCTATGCAGGTCCCCCAAGGTGTGACCTCTGTCCTGCTGGGTCAGTCCTGGTCAGTCCCAGCCCAGTGGGTGATGGGCGGGTGTACCTCTGACCCTCTCTCAAACAGCTGCCCATAATACGCCACAGCGCCACTGTCTCTGGCTACGTTTGGACGCTGACGGTCGCTTTTGATCGGCGTGTAATGTGTGCGGGATTCAGAGTTGGTGATTGGTGGAGACTATTCCTGGTTGCAAGGATAGTCGTCTGAGAGTGAGAGAGAGAGAATAATAGAAAGAGAGAGAGGGGGGGGGTTGGTGGTGGTAGAGGGGGTTCTGTTGCCATGGCAACCCCCTGGCTGCCCCATGTTTCTTATCGCCAAGCCAGAGAGAGAGAGAGAGAGAGAGAGGTTTTTGCTGCCAGCATGTCTGGTGCTCTGTGTATGTGTGTGTGTGTGACAGCCAGGCCTGGGCTGTGGCTGCAGCTGGGACCTGGGACCAAGAGTCTGCATTGCACCGTAGTAGCCCTGGCTGGCCTGGCATGCTTCTCCCAGATTGGTGATAGATGGCCAGGATAATCCCTTTGCTTACTGCTCAGCAGGCCCAGAGCCAGAGCTAGGGATTAAGACATACTACTGCTGTCTGTCCATGTCCACTTTCCCTAATCTGCCTGCCAGAAGAATGTTCTGAAAAATGGACACAATATGAAATATTTGGGAAACAAAAGCTCTGCTTTGAGAGGAAAACGTAAACATTGACCACAGGAGAGAGGACCGCAGAGACAATATGTACGTAATATGATGATAAACTGAAACTATATAGCCCAATATGATACTATATGGCAGGTTGAGAGGATTGTGGCGCCACCGTGGTGAAGTTGTGTGTGTGTGTGTGTGTGGTCTATGTAACACAAAGCCCGTCCAAGCATGCCAAATTGACACACACAGACAGGTGGGATTAGTGACTGCTCGTCCTCTCTGTTTGGGAATGCAAAGGCATCCTATGACCGGGCTGTGGGAAATGCACTGTGGGAATCTGATGTCATGACTCTGTTCGCATGCTAGGCAATATCCTTGGATGTTCTTGGGGGTAGTAGGGTGCCTTTTGGAACCCATCCTTTGTGTCTCTGTGGGAAGCTGTTGGGAGGTGGGTCTGTGGAGATGCTAAATTCATCTGTGGTTGGGTCAACACTAGAGGTCGGCCGATTGCGATTTTTCAACGCCGATACCGATTATTGGAGGACCAAAAAAATCAGAAACCGATTCATCTGACGATTTTTATATAGATATTTGTAATAATGACAATTACAACAATACTGAATGAAGACTAACTTGGTTTCTTAACCTGTTCTAAACCCAGACTAACTCAGGTTCTAAACCTGTACATGTAGGTAGGGGTAAAGTGACTATGCATATGCAATTCCCTGATGTAGCGATGGAGAACTCTGAACTCCAAGGAGGTGTCACGTTCCTGACCTATTTCTGTTAGTTTGTTGTATGTGTTAGTTGGTCAGGACGTGAGTTTGGGTGGGCATTCTATGTTGTCTGTTTCTATGTTGGTTTAAGGGTTGCCTGGTATGGCTCTCAATTAGAGGCAGGTGTTTGGCGTTCCTCTAATTGAGAGTCATATTTAGGTAGGTTGTTTCACAGTGTTCGTGGTGGGTGGTTGTCTCCTGTGTCAGTGTTTGTCGCACCATACGGGACTGTTCGGTTTGTGTTGTACATCGTCATTTTATGTGTAGGCTATTTTCCCTGTTCGTGCGTTCTCGTGTTTAATGTAAGTTCGTCGTTCAGGTCTGTCTACTCCGTTTGTTGTTTTGTTAGTTTATAGTTAAGTTCGTGTTTTCGTCTTGTCTTTAATAAATATTATGTGTTCACAACCCGCTGCGCCTTGGTTCCCTCAATACTCCTCCTTTTCGGTTGAAGAGGAGGAGGACCACCGTTACAGAACCACCCACCAATCCAGAATCAAGCAGCGGTGTAAACGGAGTAAGGGACAGCGCAAGAAGGAGGAATGGACTTGGGACGATGTATTGGACGGTAAAGGTTGCTACACATGGGAGGAGATCCTGGCTGGAAGGGATCGCCTCCCATGGGAACAGCTGGAGGCACTGAGGAGAGCAGAGGCAACCGGAGAAGGGAACCGGAGTTATGAGGGGACGCGTCTAGCACGGAAGCCCGAAAAGCCCGTGAGTACCACCCAAAAATTTCTTGGGGGGAGGCTAAGAGGTAGTGGGCCAAGGGCAGGTAGGAGACCTGCGCCCACTTACCAGGCTAACCGTGGAGAGCGGGAGTACGGGCAGACACCGTGTTACGCAGTAGAGCGCACGGTGTCTCCTGTACGTGTGCATAGCCCGGTGCGGGTTATTCCACCTCCCCGCACTGGTAGGGCTAGATTGGGCATTGAGCCAGGTGTCATGAGGCCGGCTCAACGCGTCTGGTCTCCAGTGCGTCTCCTCGGGCCGGCATACATGGCACCTGCCTTACGCATGGTTTCCCCGGTTCGCCTACATAGCCCGGTGCGGGTTATTCCACCTCCCCGCACTGGTCGGGCGACCGGGAGCATTCAACCAGGTAAGGTTGGGCAGGCTCAATGCTCAAGAGAGCCAGTACGCCTGCACGGTCCGGTATTTCCGGCGCTACCTTTTCGCCCCAGCCCAGTACCACCAGTGCTTACACTACGCACCAGGTTTCCAGTGCGTCTCCAGAGTCCTGTTCCTCCTCCACGCACTTTTCCTATGGTGCGTGTATCCAGTTCGGTGCCTCCAGTTCCGACAACACGCACTAAGCCTCCTGTGCGTCTCCAGAGCCCTGTACGCACTGTTCCTTCTCCCCGTACTCGTCCTGAGGTGCGTGCACTCAGCCCGGTGCCACCAGTGCCGGTACCACGCACCAGGCCTATAGTGCGCTTTGAGAGGTCAGTGTGCCCTGTCCCTGCTCCCCGCACTAGCCTGAAGGTGCGTGTCTCCAGTCCGGTGCCTCCAGTTCCGGCACCACGTACCAGGCCTACAGTGCGTCTCAGCCGGCCAGAGTCTGCCGTCTGCCCAACGGCGCCTGAACTGCCCGTCTGCCAAGCGCCTACAGAGCCTTCCGCCAGACAGGAGCCGCTAGAGCCTTCCGCCAGACAGGAGCCGCTAGAGCCTTCCGCCAGACAGGAGCAGCCAAAGCCTTCCGCCAGACTGGATCAGCCAGAGCCATCCGTCTCCGCAGCGCCGTCTGAGCCATCCGTCTCCGCAGCGCCGTCTGAGCCATCCGTCTCCCCAGCGCCATTTGAGCCATCCGTCTCCGCAGCGCCATCTGAGCCATCCGTCTCCCCAGCGCCGTCTGAGCCATCCGTCTCCCCAGCGCCGTCTGAGCCATCCGTCTCCCCAGCGCCGTCTGAGCCATCCGTCTGTCCCGAGCCATTAGAGCCGCCCGTCTGTCCCGAGCCGTCAGAGCCGATAGTCAGTCAGGAGCCGCTAGAGCCAGTCGTCAGTCAGGATCTGCCAGAGCCGCCAACCAGACAGGATCTGCCAGAGCCGCCAACCAGACAGGATCTGCCAGAGCCGCCAACCAGACAGGATCTGCCAGAGCCGCCAACCAGACAGGATCTGCCAGAGCCGCCAACCAGACAGGATCTGCCAGAGCCGCCAACCAGACAGGATCTGCCAGAGCCGTCAGTGAGCCATGAGCGTCCAGAGCCGTCAGCCAGCCATGAGCGTCCAGAGCCGTCAGCCAGCCATGAGCGTCCAGAGCCGTCAGCCAGCCATGAGCGTCCAGAGCCGTCAGCGAGCCATGAGCGTCCAGAGCCGTCAGTGAGCCATGAGCGTCCAGAGCCGTCAGTGAGCCATGAGCGTCCAGAGCAGTCAGCCAGCCATGAGCGTCCAGAGCCGTCAGCCAGCCATGAGCGTCCAGAGCCGTCAGCCAGCCATGAGCGTCCAGAGTCGTCAGCCAGTCATGAGCTGTCCCTTAGCCCAGAGCGGCTATTTACCCAGAACTGCCCCTCAGTCCAGAGCTGTCTCTCTGTCCGGAGCTGCCTTTCAGTCCGGAGTTGCCCCTCTATCCTAAGCTACCTCTTTATCCTGAGCTACCTCTTTATCCTGAGCTACCTCTCTATCCTGAGCTATCCCTCTGTCCTGAGCTATTTCTCTGTCCTGAGCTACCTTGTCCCGGAGCTGTCCTGTATCTTGGTGTTGCCCCTTAAATTAGGTGGGGGAAATAAGAGGGTGGTCATGATAAGGGGTAAACGTAAGCTGGGATTGACTATGGTGGGGTGGGGACCTCGTCCAGAGCCTGAGCCACCACCGTGGTCAGATGCCCACCCGGACCCTCCCCTAGACTTTCTGCTGGTGCGCCCGGAGTTTGCACCTTAAGGGGGGGGTTATGTCACGTTCCTGACCTATTTCTGTTAGTTTGTTGTATGTGTTAGTTGGTCAGGACGTGAGTTTGGGTGGGCATTCTATGTTGTCTGTTTCTATGTTGGTTTAAGGGTTGCCTGGTATGGCTCTCAATTAGAGGCAGGTGTTTGGCGTTCCTCTAATTGAGAGTCATATTTAGGTAGGTTGTTTCACAGTGTTCGTGGTGGGTGGTTGTCTCCTGTGTCAGTGTTTGTCGCACCATACGGGACTGTTCGGTTTGTGTTGTACATCGTCATTTTATGTGTAGGCTATTTTCCCTGTTCGTGCGTTCTCGTGTTTAATGTAAGTTCGTCGTTCAGGTCTGTCTACTCCGTTTGTTGTTTTGTTAGTTTATAGTTAAGTTCGTGTTTTCGTCTTGTCTTTAATAAATATTATGTGTTCACAACCCGCTGCGCCTTGGTTCCCTCAATACTCCTCCTTTTCGGTTGAAGAGGAGGAGGACCACCGTTACAGGAGGGGTCATCTCAAGGGAATCCTTTTCTGGCCACCTCATCTCGTGGTGTCTTCTTAGAGTGGGATTGACTCACTGGGTTCCTGGAAAATAAATCCATTAGATTGACTCTGTATGCTAACTAGAATTGATGACTCTAGTCTAAACTGCTGCTCCACTAGGGAGTGAGTAATATGATTGCCTCCGGTTGAATGAAATGAAGAATCCAGGGGCTGAACAAGGCTGACGTCATTCACAGCCTCATCTTACAGTCAGGCATCTTACTAACAAATGGAAGGACGCTTATCACTGTTATAAAGGCAACTCTTACACTCTCAGCTCTCTGGCAGTCCCTTCACCATCTCCCTTCCTGTGCCAAGGTGACACGGAGACTTGGGTTGTGTTCGCCTGGTGATATCTGCAATTCAGATCCTGCGGTATATGCGTCTCAAGGTGCTTGTTCATCTGCTACACTAGACACGTACAGCCCAGCCCAGCCCAGCCCGTGGCTCTCCAGGAGCCGAGGTGGTAGAGCCATAGTGTTGTGCTCATGCCGAAAAGTTCATGAGAGATAAATCATCAGCACTCCCCTTTCTCTGCTGGTGTTGCTCTGTGAACAGCTGTTAGGAAGGTGGCGTACAGTAGGTAGCATCTGGTTGGCTCTGCTGCTGAAGCTCACGGTTGAAATCTCAGGGCCTGAGTTAGTCTGGGTTTGGAACAGGTTAAGAACCTGAGTTAGTCTGGGTTTAGAACAGGCTTAGAACCTGAGTTAGTCTTGGTTTAGAACAGGTTTAGAACCTGAGTTAGTCTTGGTTTAGAACAGGCTTAGAACCTGAGTTAGTCTTGGTTTAGAACAGGTTTAGAACCTGAGTTAGTCTGGGTTTGGAACAGGTTAAGAACCTGAGTTAGTCTGGGTTTAGAACAGGTTAAGAACCTGAGTTAGTCTGGGTTTAGAACAGGCTTAGAACCTGAGTTAGTCTTGGTTTAGAACAGGTTTAGAACCTGAGTTAGTCTGGGTTTAGAACCACTCTGGGAACTCAAATCAAATCAAATGTATTTATATAGCCCTTCTTACATCAGCTGATATCTCAAAGTGCTGTACAGGAACCCAGCCTAAAACCCCAAACAGCAAGCAATGCAGGTGTATAAGCACGGAACTGAGCTCTTACACTACGATTATGCAGCCCATAGTTTAAGGAAGGAACAACTCAACTATATGTGGATATTAGGGCCGACCATACAACTCTATCTGTAGATGAATCCAGTCATCCATTACTGTGCTGTAAATTGAGGGACAAACTAGATTTATGCTGACTCGTTGAAAATCTAGCATTGAATATTCGTAATATTATATATTCGTAATATAGTCAGCGGAATCAATCACCACCTTCCGGAGACACCTGAAACCCCACCTCTTTAAGGAATACCTAAGATAGGATAAAGTAATCCTTCTAACCCCCCCCCCCCCTTAGAGTTAGATGCACTATTGTAAAGTGGTTGTTCCACTGGACATCATAAGGTGAATGCACCAACTTGTAAGTCGCTCTGGATAAGAGCGTCTGCTAAATGACTTAAATGTAATGTAAATGTAATGTAATGATGGTACTGTTCTTCATTTCCCATCCACAATCTCTTTTACTGGTATATTACATTATTTTATCGGCAATATCATTTCCCTTACAAGTACTACCCCAAAAGGTCTCCCTCCCACTTCCACTGTGACCCAGCAGACAGTGCTGACTGGTTTGGTCCCCCACACATTCGTACTGCATCCTGAGTCAAACACACATCAAAGGGATCATCTGACGGGCTCAAAGGCGTCGGGGAGTGGAGGACGGAGGGAGCAGAGGCACGGTCGACACGTTTTGAACGCCAAGGAGAGGCAGGCAAGCGGCACGGTCTCGGTGGGGACTAAATTAGTCGGGGCGGGCGGCGTAGCACTCACGCACCCATTAGCATTTGTTACGCTTGAATGGGGAAAGGTCGTTTCAGTCACGGCCGGGCGGCGACAGGAGAGGAATAATGCAGAGGAGAGATAGAGAGGAGAAGGTATAGTGATACCTTTCTGTGACTGTAGACCTGTACTGAACCCAGCCCTGTCAGAACACCACAGCTCATCTTGAAACCACTCAATTACAGTCTCTGGCTGCTCTTCTAGCCTGAGTGATTTTCATTGTCAACCCCGACATATACTTAGAGCCCTGGATCTCTCTCTCTCGTTCTCTCTCTCTCCCTCTCTCTCTCTCTTTCTCTCTCTCTCTCCTCTTTCCATTCCTTCCCTCCATCCTCTGGGGTATTGTGTTAATCATTCTGGGTGAGTGTTTTCACAATGTCACTAATGAAACTCTATTGATTAGTAGTTTGCTCTGTACCTGCAGGCCTCTAGCATGGTAACACGTTCATGTCTGGAGCTACAGTAGTCAGGAAGCAGCGCCTATACCATAGAAATGACTGCTCCTAGATCAGCATTAGATTCCCCCTGCTCAGCTATCCTTGTTATCTGTTGGTGATGTAATGCCTTAGGAAGAGAGCCATGGCTGTAGAGTACCCGTCTTATGGGCGTTTTATTAACCAATTATGAGCCTGGCCAGCTGCTGAGATAGCCAGTCAGAGTGAGTCAGAGCCATGAGACACATTACATGTGGCACACACAGCTTTAAACAGAGGGAAATGGCGCGTATGGACTCAAACAAACACACCCCTAGCACCCGTATGCTCAAACACACACACGTGCACACACACTCACTCACACACACACACACACACACACACACACACACACACACACACACACACACACACACACACACACACACACACACACACACACACACACACACACACACACACACACACACACACACACACACACACACACACACACAGATTTACTCGTTGTCATTTCAGGGTTGGCCTCTTCAGATGTTTGCTACATGTGTAATCAACCCATAATGTGGCAGTGTTTGCTTTACTCTGTGTGTGTTTGCATACAGATGCCCAATCCACGCAACAGGGGGCCAAGGAGGCCATCTCTTTACTAGACGTAAATCTGCATGATAGCTCTTAGTTAAAATGTTTACCTTGGCATCATTTCTGGTTTCCGCCGGTGCTTTAAGTATCAAACAACCACTTGCCATCCTTTCTGCCTGGGTTCCTCCTCTGATGTGAGCAGTGCTTTGTTGACTGGCCATCTCCTGGCTGTGGAACGGAAGACCAGGCTAGGCGTGGGCTCGGATCCCAGCCCAGGCTAAACAACTCTCTCTCTCTCACTCTCTCAGAGGACGGAAACTGCTCCTTAACTGGCCCGGGCTAGGCGATCTTGCCTGCCTCCTGCCTCTTCCCGCCTCTACCGCCACAAAGAGCTGGCGGAGGAGGAGGAAGCGATAAAGCCTAATTGCGTGCCTTGCGATTACCAGGGGATGGGAGGGGAGGAGAGGAGAGGATGAGGGCATAGAATTTTAATTGTGTCTGTTGGCTGTTGATAAATACATCCCCCCCCCCCCCCCCCCCCCCATCCGATCCTGACTGAACTGGCATCAGACTGTAGGAGTAGCAGTAAGTGTGGCACAACCGGGAGCAGCATGCTGTGGTGTAGTGCTGTGTGGTGTGGTGGCCGCTGATTCCTCATGCACAACACAGCCAGCCTTTATTTATGGCTTAGCTGAATTATTCATTGGGCCAGATAGAGAGGGTAAACTGTGGGGCGCGCAGATGTCACCGCTAGCCTTTCAACATCTTTTTCTCTGGCAGTGAATGGGCTGTGGTAGGCAGTGATTTGTCTGGCTGGCTGGCTGGCTGGCTGGCTGGCTGGCTGGCTGGCTGGCATGGGCTCAGGCTCTGCTGTTGAAAGGCAACATGTGCACCAGGTGGGTCAGTGAGACAAAGAGGAGCAGTGTGTCACAACAGAAGAATAGTGTAGCTAATTGTACTACTGCTGATGCTCTACAGATGATGTAGGATACTGTGTGCCTGTCTTTTCTACTGTCTAGATGTCTTGACTGGGGGGAATAGGTGGTGGTAACAGTGGACCCTCTGATTGTGAATCTCAGTCCTGCAGATTTAGCTCATGCATTGCGATTCTTTAGGTTCAACTGAATCATCTACACGCATATAACTTTTGTTTTCATGGTCGGTGTGCTATATTTGGTGCCTTATTGCTTCATTCAAAGGTCCCCAATGTGGGGAGTAGAAGTGGTACCCATGACACACATGCTACTGATGTATGAAAGTTCAACTGAGCCCAGGGGCGGTGGTTAAATTGCTCTTCCACTACCTCGTCTGCTGCTGTGACACACTCACACAGCGTGGTGCTGTAGCAGAGAAAGGCAGGGTGTCTCCCTGGCTGGCAGCATGTGCAGCTAGGTGCCCCAAGGGGACGTGTGTGTCTTGTCTTTGCTGCAGCGTTCTGTAGCCAGCCGGTGTTATTGGAGACGCAGGGCACAGGATCATGTTTCACTCCTCCCGAGGGGCAGCTGCTAGATAGGATCAGATATTCAAATGCTTTATTCAAATTCTCATGCCGTTCATTACAGCCAGGTGACCCCGTGATACAAGTCAGTATTCGACAACCATCCATGTCTGAGGACGTCGGGAGAGGATTTGGAAACTGGACCACTAGGGGGCGACAGTGAGCGCTGTTACCTTCAAGTAGGTTTTAGTTTGGCTAGGAAGTTGTGGATGGGCATAAGCATCTGCCTCTGATTTCATTGGTTGCAAATTTAAATCCAGCGATAGAAAACAGTTTTTGAGATTTTTCTTTAAAGCCTATCCCAAACCTTAACCCTTACCTTAACCATTTGGAGTTAATGTCTAACCTTAAGATTTCGGAGTTAATGCCTCTGATTCCAAAGGTTGCAAGTTTGACTCCAGCAACAGAAAAATTGTTCTTGAGATTTTTGTTTTAAGCCTATACCAAACCTTAACCGTTACCTTAACCATTCGGAGTTAATATCTAACCTTTAGATTTTCGGAGATAATGCTTAAACTTAACCCTAACCTTAAACACTTTGAAATTTCACTTGAGCAACAACTTCAACATGAGACGTTGGAAAACATGGACGAACGTCTAATTCTGTTGTAAGACTGTGAGAGCTAATTGGTTCCTTCAGCAATAGTTGTGCAAGGCATCATTTACCCGTCATTCTCAATTTGAAATCATGTTGGCTGACAGTCGGCTATCCCTATCTATGCTTAGAGAGATAGTATCTCTGTCTCTTTGTCCCTGTCTCATCATCCTTATTCTCTGTCAGTGGCTGCATCTTTTAGGAGTCAGTAGGAGCCTGATGATTTAGTGGGGCTCTTTCTACACAGGTAGGCTTCTAAACACTTTGGCTCAGGTACTGTCACACTCAGCTCGATCTAAAGCCATTGAGCTAATTGACTGCCTATTTATTTAACGCGAACACTGACGTTTAAGTTACAGCACGAGCCATATCAATGGTCTTTGACAGAGCATTTACTCCACGTCGACATTTGTTAACGTGATTATACAGTATTGCTGTGATAATTATTATTATATTCACTTTTTAAAATCCTCATGGATGGATTATAAAATGTAACTTATTTGGGTTCAGGGGTCATGTGGGCCAGGCTGATATACTACATTGACACACACACATACACACACATGTACCTACAGCCGTGCTAAAATAAAAGCCATTTAGCATACCCTCTTGTGTACAATTGCTTTTCTACAACGGGATTCCAATTAAGTAAAAAAATGTTATTTTGATAAATGTATTCATAGACTACTATTTCATCCCTTCACGAAAATATAGTCCCAACACAAATCTATGGTTGCTAGCCAAGCCGGCTGGTCCTTCATTCGATTGGCTTTGTTGCTATGGGCATGCACTGCTAATGATGCTGACAGTGATAGAGCGGTCCATGGTGCTGAGTTTAGCCAATCAATCATCATGCTTATCAAGCAGAAATACACTATACATCAGTAGCCTACTGCCAGACTATTTTACAGAAAGAGGAATTATTTTAACCATAACATTGACCCGATTTGGTTATTTCAATCATCCACTACTTATTGTAAACGTTAATGTGCACGTTGCCGTTCATTGAGCAGCCTTTGAAGTATCATGCATCTGGTGGGGCCACGTCAGCAGACTGCCGTTTAGCTGGAACTGACGGTTGGTTCTTGGAGTCGGAACCTTTCAGGATGTGGCTCCATCTTTTCCTGCTGTCCAGGGAAGGGGTCCAGTTGCTCTCCGCCCTGGTCATGATCTCTATGACCTCCAGGTCAGCATCAGACAGCTGCCGAATGGTGATGCTTCTGATGGAGTGGTTTGTGTATTTTTGTGTGCCGACCTCCTAGAGAGAGAGAAAGATAAAAAACTTGGAATCAACAAGATTTGAGAAGACTAATATTACATTTACATTACATTTAAGTCATTTAGCAGACGCTCTTATCCAGAGCGACTTACAAATTGGAAAGTTCATACATATTCATCCTGGTCCCCCCGTGGGGAATGAACCCACAACCCTGGCGTTGCAAGCGCCATGCTCTACCAACTGAGCCACACGGGACCAATATAGTGTCTTAGCTCTAATATCAAAATATGTAAGCTACTTATTCTACCAGCTGTCACAGCCTCAAGTCAGAATTCAAACGTAAGTCAGAATCAAACGTAACATTTCAAAGTTGTTCCAAACGTCAAATTTCCAAACGTCAAAAGTGTTTAAGGTTAAGGTCAGGCGTGAACTCCAAATTCTTAATATTAGGCATTAACTCTGAATGGTTAAGGTTTGGGATAGGCTTCAAGCTAAAATATCAAAAACAACTTTCTATAGCTGATTTTGAACTTGCAGCCTTTGCGATCAGAGGCATATGCTTACACCTATCCTCCATCCCCGTACACAACGCCAAGCAAAACCGAAACCTACTTGAAGATAACCGCACGCGCCGTTGCTCCTAGTGGCCGGTTTCCACGTCATCTCCCTACATCCTGAGACGTGGATGGACGTCGAATACTAGCTTGTATCTCGGGTGACCTGGCTGAACCTATTTGCACAACAAACCTTGGATCCCAGTGTGTTAACTCCGACTCGGCTGTACCACACTGTCATCCGCGGAGACCACTCGCTTGGGATGCAGGTAGAAGGCCGGAGCGTTTGCAACCATGTCAGGTTCGACGTGTCTCGCTCCGATGGATCTTTAAGGTTCTTAGTGTGTTCGTTAAACTACAATTCAGATAGCACAGAGAAAACAAGAGGCCCATTTAAGTGTCATATGCCTACCCGTGCTAAATAGGTTTTTCAGAATGGCTTAGAACACGTCTCAAACAATCACAATGCTTGTTTTGACCAACCCATTGTAGAACAAGTTCTTTACCAGGCACTGTCGTGTACAATTGCTTTTTAACTGCATGAGGAACACTGCTTGTCCAAACATGTTGTGTGTTCATGCTATTTGCATTGGAGGCTATTAGCCAAGTTTACTCTGTACTGTTGGGAATTTGTGCTTCGTGTTTACCAGGCTTTTGATTACCGATTAAATGTGCATTTTGCTCTTCCTTTTTCCTCTATTGTGTATATACAGCCTGATCGGTCTTTTAACCATTTTTTTTCTTTGCTAACATCTCATTTCTGTGTCTCTGTGTGTCTCCAGTGTGTGGCTGTGACCTGGCTCGTTCAGGCTTCTTCCAGAAGGGAGGAGAGTACATCTGTACAGAGGACTACCAGCGCCTCTACGGCACCAAGTGTGACAGCTGTGGAGACTTCATCACAGGGGAGGTGGTCTCGGCGCTGGGGCGTACCTACCACCCCAAGTGTTTTGTCTGCAGCATGTGCAGGTAGGTACTGTGGGGAAACACACACACATACACACACACATATATTCAGCAAAAAAAGAAACGTCCTCTCACTGTCAACTGCGTTTATTTTCAGAAAACTTAAAACTTCTTCTTAATAGGGGGCGCTATTTTCACTTTGGAAAAAAATAGTGCCCAAATTAAACGGCCTCGTACTCTGTTCTAGATCATATGATATGCATATTATTATTACTATTGGATAGAAAACACTCTGAAGTTTCTAAAACGGTTTGAATTATATCTGTGAGTAAAACAGAACTCATTTGGCAGGCAAACTTCCAAACAGGAAGTGAAAATTCTGAAATGGGTCTCTGTGAAAGGCTTCGCCTATTCAATTGCCTTGTATTTATGGATATGTATGCACTTCATACGCCTTCCACTAGATGTCAACAGGCAGTAGAACGTTGAATGAGGTGTCTAGCCTGATGTGGGACCGAATGAGAGCTTTTGGAGTGGCAGGTCAGCCATATTGGCAGTATTTTGCTGTGCACCTGGGTGCACCATATCGTTGTCTGCAATGCCTTAGGTAGACACGAAGAAATGCTCCGTCTGGGACTTTATTGGATACATACGAGAAAAACATCCTAAAGATGGATTATCAACTGAGTTTGACCAGTTTATTTGACTTTTATTATGACTTTTTGAATTTTTCGTTCCATGCGTCAAACTTTCATGGACACGTGAGCTCCACAATGCTAGCCAAAGTTGCTATTTCGACAGAAGAAATGGACATTCTAAAACAAAACAACGATTTATTGTGGAACAAGGATTCCTGGCACTGCATTCTGATGAAAGTTCATCAAAGGTAAGAATGGCTGAGCGCTGTCTCAGATTATTGTATGCTGTGCTTTTTACTAAAGTTATTTTTTTAAATCTAACACCGCGGTTGCATTAAGAACCAGTGTATCTTTAATTATATGTCCATCATGTATTTTTCAGCAAAGTTTATGATGAGTTTTTCTGTTAGATTACGTGACTCTCCAAAATTTCTCCGGACAATTTGGATCATTTTTGCGCCATGTTCACAATGTAAAACCAGGATTTGTAGCTATAAATATGCACATTTTCGAACAAAACATAAATGTATTGTATAACATGATGTTATAAGACTGTCATCTGATGAAGTTGTTCAAAGGTTAGTGATTAATTGTATCTCTATTTGTGGGTTTTGTGAAAGATATCCTTGCGGTGAAAAAATGGCGTTGTGTTTTGGGTTATTGTGGTGAGCTAACATAAATATATGTTGTGTTTTCGCTGTAAAACATTTTAAAAATTGAACATGTTGGCTGGATTCAGAAGATGTTTATCTTTAATTATGTGTACAACATGTATTTTTCATAAATGTTTTATGATGAGTATTTCTGTATTTCACGTTGCTCTCTGTAATTATTCCGGCTGTTTTGGAGCCATTTATGATCATGGCGCCAATGTAAAACCAGGATTTGTAGCTATAAATATGCACATTTTCGAACAAAACAAATGTATTGTATAACATGATGTTATAAGACTGTCATCTGATGAAGTTGTTCAAAGGTTATTGATTATTTTTATCTCTATTTGTGGGTTTTGTGAAAGCTATCTTTGCTGTGAAAAAATTGCTGTGTTTTTTTGGATATGGTGGTGAGCTAACATAAATATATGTTGTGTTTTCGCTGTAAAACATTTTAAAAATCGGACATGTTGGCTGGATTCACAAGATGTTTATCTTTCATTTGCTGTATTGGACTTGTGATTTCATGATATTTATATGCTATTATTTACTTGTGGCGCTATGCTAGGCTATGCTAGTCAGTGGATGGATGGATCCCGGATCCGGGAGGGTGATTCGGTAGAGGTTTTAACATGTGTAAATATTTGTATGAACATAACAAGCTTCAACAACTGAGACATAAACTGAACAAGTTCCACAGACATGTGACTAACAGAAATTGAATAATGTATCCCTGAGCAAAGGGGGGGTCAAAATCAAAAGTAACAGTCAGTATCTGGTGTGGCCACCAGCTGCATTAAGTACTGCAGTGCATCTCTTCCTCACGGACTGCACCAGATTTGCCAGTTCTTGCTGTGAGATGTTACCCCACTCTTCCACCAAGGCACTTGCAAGTTTCCAGACATTTCTGGGGAAAATGGCCCTTGCAATCACCCTCCGATCCAACAGGTCCCAGACGCGCTCAATGGGATTGAGATCCGGGCTCTTCGCTGGCCATGGCAGAACACTGACATTCCTGTCTTGCAGGAAATCACACACAGAACGAGCAGTATGGCTGGTGGTATTGTCATGCTGGAGGGTCATGTCAGGATGAGCCTGCAGGAAGGAGGAGGATGTCTTCCCTGTAACGCACAGCGTTGAGATTGCCTGAAATGACAACAAGCTCAGTCAAATGATGCTGTGACACACCACCCCAGACCTTGACGGACCATCCACCTCCAAATCGATCCCGCTCCAGAGTACAGGCCTCGGTGTAACGCTCATTCCTTCGACGATAAACGCGAATCTGACCATCACCCCTGGTGAGACAAAACCGCGACTCATCAGTGAAGAGCACTTTTTGCCAGTCCTGTCTGATCCAGCGATGGTGGGTTTGTGCCCATAAGCGACGTTGTTTGCCGGTGATGTCTGGTGAGGACCTGCCTTACAACAGGCCTGCAAGCCCTCAGTCCAGCCTCTCTCAGCCTATTGCGGACAGTCTGAGCACTGATGGTGGGATTGTGCGTTCCTGGTGTAACTCGGGCAGTTGTTGTTGCCATCCTGTACCTGTCCCGCAGGTGTAATGTTCGGATGTACCGATCCTGTGCAGGTGTTGTTACACGTGGTCTGCCACTGCGAGGACGATCAGCTGTCCGTCCTGTCTCCCTGTATCACTGTCTTAGTCTTCTCACAGTACGGACATTGCAATTTATTGCCCTGACCACATCTGCAGTCCTCATGCCTCATTGCAGCATGCCTAAGCCATGTTCACGCAGGGAACTGGGACCCTGGGCATCTTTCTTTTGGTGTTTTTCAGAGTCAGTAGAAAGGCCTCTTTAGTGTCCTAAGTTTTCATAACTGTGACCTTTATTGCCTACCGTCTGTAAGCTGTTAGTGTCTTAAAACTTCTTGTCACTACAGGGGGTGCTGTTTCAACTTCGACATTTAGCGTTCCCAAATTAAACTGCCTCGTACTCAATTCTTGCTCGTACAATATGCATATTATTATTACTATTGGATAGAAAACAATCTCTAGTTTCTAAAACCGTTTGAATTATGTCTGTGGGTGAACCAGAACTCTTTCTGCAGCGAAATTCATGACAGGAACTGCGAAGGTCTGAAAACTAGGCTCTGTTCTCAGATCAGTTTAAAGCTCTGTATGTATCCTATGGGTCGACATGAACTGCACCCGCCTTCCCCTGGATGTCAGTAACCAATGAGAATTGGAATGGAGTTTCTACGTAGCTCTCAGACCTTATAAAAGGCCATGACATGCAGTGTCCGCTCTTTTCGACTTTCGTCAAGACGCAGAGGAGGACATCAGGATGGCATGCTCAAACGCTCTCGTTTTAGGCCCTATATATATCCGTCTGTGATTTAATTCGATATAGGTGTTAGAAACATCATAACGAAGTTATTTTAAACCGAGTTATATCAGTTTATGCGAGTATATTGCTATTTTCGGTATTTCCTTAGTATTGCGCTTTGACGATTTGGGCATGTCTGTGCGACATAGCTATTGTTAGCTGCTAATTCCAAAGTTGAAGAGGACGTTTTACAACCGTGCAACGATTCTTTTGGACAAAGGACAACTTGCCCAAGATTCTGATGGAAGGTCGTCCAAAAGTAAGAGCTATTTATGATGTTATTCCGTATTTATGTGGAAAAATGTAAAAGTGTTTGGCCGCTATTATTGCGGCACTGGTCTGGCTGTAACGCACACTGTATGTCTAGTAACGTTAATTTTAAAAATCTAACACAGCGATTGCATTAAGAACTAATTTATCTTTCATTTGCTGTCCAACTTGTATTTTTTTGTCAAGTTTATGAATAGTTTTCGATTAGAATAGGTGCTTCTCCAAGATGGCGCCGGACAGATTGCTCTAAGTTTTGGCCACTATTCTCATTGTATAACCACGATTTGTGCCGCTAAATATGCACATTTTCGAACAAACTCTATATGCATTGTGTAATATGATGTTATAGGACTGTCATCTGAAGAATTCTGAGAAGGTTAGTGAAAAAATTAATATCTTTTGGTGGCTTATACTTATCGCTATGTTTTTGCTTGAATCAATGCTGTTGTGATGTTTGCTATTGTGGTAAGCTAATATAACGTTATATTGTGTTTTCGCTGTAAAACACTTAGAAAATCTGAAATATTGTCTGGATTCACAAGATCTGTGTCTTTCAATTGCTGTACGCTGTGTATTTTTAAGAAATGTTTTATGATGAGTAATTAGGTAATACACGTTGCTCTCTGTAGTTATTCTAGTCGCTTCGGTGAGAGTTGTGATGGTGGCTGCAATGGTAAACTATGATTTATACCTGAAATATGCAAATTTTTCTAACAAAACATATGCTATACAATAAATATGTTATCAGACTGTCATCTGATGAAGTTTTTTCTTGGTTAGTGGCTATTTATATCTTTATTTGGTCGAATTAGTGATGGCTACCTATGCAGGGAAAAATGATGGAGAAAAAAAAAGTTGTGTCTTTTGCTATGGTGGTTAGCTAATAGAAATACATATTTTGTCTTCCCTGTAAAACATTTAAAAAATCGGAAATGATGGCTGGATTCACAAGATCTGTATCTTTCATTTGGTGTCTTGGACTTGTGATTTCATGAACATTTTATTATATGATATCCCTGTGGCTTTAGGCTAGGCTATGCTAGTCAGCTCTTTTGATGGGGGGATCCCGGATCCGGGTTTGTGACTCGTTAGAGGGTAATTAACAACCGTTCCACAGGTACATGTTCATTAATTGTTTATGGTTCATTGAACAAGCATGGGAAACAGTGTTTAAACCCTTTACAATGAAGATCTGTGAAGTTATTTGGATTTTTACAAATTATCTTTGAAAGACAGGGTCCTGAAAAAGGTCAGTTTCTTTTTTTTGCTGAGTTTATGTACAGTATATCCACCACATTGATCATTGCATCGGAGGCCAACTTTGTGCTGGATCATGTTTGATTAAATTATTGAGTTTACCATGGAGACAACGAGTGGAGGAAAGTAGTGAGTCATTTGTTTTATTGGGGATGCTGGCATTTATTCAGTGCTGAATAAAATTGATAAAGAAGAGAAATCAGCATAATCAGAAAACAAAGATATTATCAGATGTTTCATCAGATCTTCCAAGACAGGGAACAGTTCAGTGAGAAGGGACGTTGTCTTGAGAGGAGAGAAAGGGACATGCAGCCTCTTGTTTCTGCTTGTCATGCTGGGAGTCTAAGACCTCAGGGGTATTACAATGTCAAAAGCCCTCTCTCTTATTGTGTGGTTCACTGTCACTGTTTCAGAAACTTTAGAGGCTTTTTGACGACTTTGTGGTTTCTTCTATATTGGTCTGCTGGTTGAGATGACTCGGGATATATAGTAGCAGGAGGATGTTAGTGAGGCCAGACACACTGCAGCAGCATGGGCCAGAGAGAGAGAGGCCTTACAGGCATACGGTAGTAGAAATATGTGCACAGTGTGTACAGTCGTGGCCAAAAGTTATGAGAATGACACAAATATTAATTTCCACAAAGTTTGCTGCTTCAGTGTCTTTAGATATTTTTGTCAGATGTTACTATGGAATACTGAAGTATAATTACAAGCATTTCATAAGTGTCAAAGGCTTTTATTGACAATTACATGAAGTTGATGCAAAAAGTCAGAGTTTGCAGTCTCAATGGGATTAAGGTCTGGGGAGTTTCCTGGCCATGGACCCAAAATATCGATGTTTTGTTCCCCGAGCCACTTAGTTATCACTTTTGCCTTATGGCAAGGTGCTCCATCATGCTTGAAAAGGCATTGTTCGTCACCAAACTGTTCCTGGATGGTTGGGAGAAGTTGCTGTCTGAGAATGTGTTGGTACCATTCTTTATTCATGGCTTTGTTCTTAGGCACAATTGTGAGTGAGCCCACTCCCTTGGCTGAGAAGCAACCCCACACATGAATGGTCTCAGGATGCTTTACTGTTGGCATGACACAGGACTGATGGTAGCGCTCACCTTGTCTTCTCCGGACAAGCTTTTTTCTGGATGCCCCAAACAATCGGAAAGAGGATTCATCAGAGAAAATTACTTTACCCCAGTCCTCAGCAGTCCAATCCCTGTACCGTTTGCAGAATATCATTCTGTCCTTTATGTTTTTCCTGGAGAGAAGTGGCTTCTTTGCTGCCCTTCATGGCACCAGGCCATCCTTCAAAAGTCTTCACCTCACTGTGCTTGCAGATGCACTCACACCTGCCTGCTGCCATTCCTGGGCAAGCTCTGTACTGGTAGTGCCCCAATCCCACAGCTGAATCAACTTTAGGAGACGGTCCTGGCGCTTGCTGGACTTTCTTGGGCGCCCTGAAGCCTTCTTCACAACAATTGAACCGCTCTCCTTGAAGTTCTTGATGATCCGATAAATGATTGATTTAGGTGCAATCTTACTGGCAGCAATATCCTTGCCTGTGAAGCCCTTTTTGTGCAAAGCAATGATGATGGCACATGTTTTCTTGTAGGTATCTCTGGTTGACAGAGGAAGAACAATGATTCCAAGCACCACCCTCCTTTTGAAGCTTTCAGTCTGTTATTCGAACTCAATCAGCATGACAGAGTGATCTCCAGCCTTGTCCTCGTCAACACTCACACCTGGGTTAACGAGAGAATCACTGACATGATGTCAGCTGGTCCTTTTGTGGCAGGGCTGTTTTTTGGGGGATTCAGTTCATTTGCATGGCAAAGAGGGACTTTGCAATTAATTGCAATTCATCTGATCCTTCTTCATAACATTCTGGAGTATATGCAAATTGCCATCATACAAACTGAGGCAGCAGACTTTGTGAAAATGTATATTTGTGTCATTCTCAAAACTTTTAGCCACGACTGTACAACACAAATGAACACATACAAGCGAAGCCACATGCACCACCCTCACACATACATACCCTACAGCAACAAGTTGACCTACTACCCCTGCTCCGCTGACATTTTCTATCATTTCTTGAAGGGAATTTTGACCTGAATTGTGCCCTCTAAGCCATTTTATTCATTTTTATTTGATTTATTATGTTATTTGTTTTGTTATTGTTCAAACACCCACACTCTCAACTGTCGTGTCTCTCTGTGTTCTAGACTTTCTGTGTGGTGTGCCAAGGCAGACCTGCGTCTGGTTGGTTGGTGTAGGTGACATGCTGTGTTGTACTATGGAATGCCCAGGTGGTCTGGGCAGGCAGGGGGTCACGCACGGTGGCAGGTGGCCGTAGCAGGTGGCAACTGGGCTGGGGTGGATTTAGAGTCTAACCCACAGTAACCTCCCCACCTAGGGCCCTGATAGGCTGAGAGCACTACTGCTTACATAGCTGTGCGTGTATGTCCCATGGTGCACAGATGTGTATGTTAATGAATGTGTTTTGCACTGTTTGCAATCTGTAGTTCAATGCTATTACATGCTGACCTGACACACTGTATGGTGTTATGAGATGTAATTTGGGCAGGTGCTTGACAGTGATATGCAAGGTGATAGGGAATATACCACCGTCAGTTGGCTAGTGAAACAGTACATGATATTGAATGATGTTACTGAGTAGTCCATGTTTAAAGGACATGAATCTTTTCCGAAAATTGCCCTAATAGCGCTGCCTGCCCTGCTAGAGATGCTGACTCGTAGCTTTCGGTAGCGGCAGCAGAGCTGGCATCCCCTCATGCAGTCAGCAGTCACCACACGTAAAACACTCATCATCAGCCACAGATCATCCCCACTTCTCCCAAACCTCACTATGTAGGCGGTAGGATGCGTTGTTTGCGCGAGTACATTCGACAGTATTGTCTGTCGTTCATAGCACACGGCACCGTCCTCAGCATGTTTGAAACAGCGCATGCATCCCAAATGGGCCCTGGTAGTGCACTATCTAGGGAATAGGGCGCCATTTGGGACGCAGCCAGTATGTTTGTTTCAATGTGCAGCATGAAGATCACCTCTGCTGGCCCAGTTTAGCTGCTGTGGCCAAGCGGGTGTGACGCATATTCCCCTGCATGCCTGGCTGCCGTGTGGCTGGATACAGGATCTGTCCAATGGCCCATCATGACTCCAGGGAGGGTGGATATCTCTGTGAGCCTCCCTGTCACCGGATATTACCACTGAAGCCCACAGGGCCACCCTGTCAGCACACAACACCAACCAAAGAGATGTGTGTGTGTGTGTGTGTGTGTGTGTGTGTGTGTGTGTGTGTGTGTGTGTGTGTGTGTGTGTGTGTGTGTGTGTGTGTGTGTGTGTGTGTGTGTGTGTGTGTGTGTGTGTGTGTGTGTGTGTGTGTGTGTGTGTGTGTGTGTGTAATGAATGCAGAGCAGAGGTTGGGATTTGCCTTTTGAGTTGTAGCACTAAATACCCATCCTGTCTGCTTTAGTATCTCCATGTGTCTTTACACAGTTTTGTTAAGAATCATTTGTCTTGGCGCTTTTCTTTGCAGGTCGTCTACATAACGATATTGTTTAAATAGGCTAGTTGTGTCACTGTGTCACAACCTATTACATTTACATAAGTCTTCAATTTAGGTTGCTACGGTTTGGACAGGCCTACATTTGAAAGAGTTTGTCATACCTTTTCACGGTGATAGAGAAATGTGCAAATGGACGTTTTTTTATTTAATTTAAATAAAACATTTTTTATTTCATTTTTTCCCTCCATTTTCGTGATATCAAAATGGTAGTTACAGTCTTGTCCCATCGCTGAAACTCCCGTACGGACTGGTGAGAGGCAAAGATCGAGAGCCATGCATCCTGCTGAAACACGACCCTGCCAAGCTGCACTGCTTCATGACACACTGCTCGCTTAACCCGGAAGCCAGCCACACCAATGTGTCGGAGGAAGCACAGTACACCTGGTGACCAAAGTCAGCGTGCATGCACCTGGCCCGCCACAAGGAGTCGCTGGAGCGGAATGGGACAAGGACATCCCGGTCAGCAAAACAATCCCCTATCCCGGACGAGGCTGCAACACAGTTTGGGATCGAAACCGGGTCTGTAGTGACGCCTCAAGCACTGCGATGCAGTGCCTTAGACCACTGCACCTCTCGGGAGGCCCTTTATTTGTCATTTAAAGATTATACATACAAACAGGTAGAGGGTAAAAAAATATAAGATCCCCTACCGCATCAACCCACCCCAACCCCCCACTCTCCAACACAGCCCCACCCCAACCCCCATGCTTCAACTAAGCCCCAACCCCCCATGCTTCAACAAAGCCCCACCTCAACCCTGCATGCTTCAACTAAGCCCCACCCCAACCCCCCCATGCTTCAACTAAGCCCCACCCCAACCCCCCACTCTCCAACAAAGCACCACCCAAACACCCCACTCTCCAACAAAGCCCCACCCCAACCCCCATGCTTCAACAAAGCCCCACCTCAACCCTGCATGCTCCAACAGAGCCCCAACCCCCCCATGCTTCAACTAAGCCCCACCCCAACCCCCCACTCTCCAACAAAGCCCCACCCCAACCCCCCATGCTCCAACAAAGCCCCACCCCAACCCCCCATGCTCCAACACAGCCCCACCCCAACCCCCATGCTTCAACTGAGTCCCAACTCCCCATGCTTCAACAAAGCCCCACCCTAACCTCGCATGCTCCAACAGAGCCCCACCCCCCCATGCTTCAACTGAGCCCCAACCCCCCATGATTCAACAAAGACCCACCCAACCCCCCATACTTCAACAGAGCCCCACCCCCAACCCCCATACTTCAACAGAGCCCCACCCCCAACCCCCCATTCTTCAACTGAGCCCCACCCCCAACCCCCCATACTTCAACAGAGCCCCACCCCAACCCCCCATACTTCAACAGAGCCCACCCCCAACCCCCCATACTTCAACAGAGCCCCAACCCAACCCCCCATACTTCAACAGAGCCCACCCCCAACCCCCCATACTTCAACAGAGCCCCAACCCAACCACCCATACTTAAACAGAGCCCCTCCCCAATACCAGAAAAATAATCAAACAAACATAAAGTAAAGAAAATACAAGTACAAATAATGATATCAATTCATATTTGGGTTCGTTTAAGGAGTTATGAAATTATCTGGGTCCATGCCTTCTACAAAAGATAAGAAAGTTTGGCAGATGATCATATTTAATTGCAGATCCTCTAACGGAATAATGTATTTTCTCTGCTTTTAAATGTTGCATGACTTCCTTTATCCACTGGCTAAAGATGTTTGTTTTGATGAATATTTTGGAAAGGGGCTCCGTCCTCGCTCTTTCATGTGCGAGCGTGCCTGTGTGTGTGTCTGCATGGGGAGTGACTTTCTAATCAGTATGAATGCGATTAGAACGGAGGTCTGGCCTTTGATGCCGTTTCCCTCTCATGTGCTACTAAAGAGAATCACATTGCCCTCCTTGACTAAATGAAGCGCCTTCTGCTCACATTTTTTTTTTTTTAAGAAACCTTTTCTAAACATAATATAATCCCAAATGCATGCAGGAATAATCACGTCTAATCTTCTTCAGTCACATCAAAGCATCATTAGTCTCGGTGCTCAGCTGTTCAGTGTTGGGTAGTTAGTTAGTGATACATTAGCAAACACTTCCAGAATGGCTGTATAGAACGGTACCACTGCTGTGCTGTAGTCGTCTCTGCTCTATCCTCCGGCAGGACCCTGGATTTCACTGTCATTGTTGGACAAAAGTAAATATGGCGCCCCCTGTAAAGGACATAAGCATACTGCAGGATTTTCTCATGGATTTATTTTGAGCGTTTTTTTAAGGGAGAATTTACAAAATGTATTATAATTGGACCACCAAACAGTACATTATGAACAATTACTAAACACAAAATGTGCAGTTGTGTAAAATAATATTGCCTAGCTGTCATTACACAGTATATGTACTGTATGATGTTGCAGGTTCAGCAGAATACATGTCTGATGTCTTCCTTTGTCTCGTTTCCCAGAAAGCCTTTCCCTATCGGAGATAGGGTGACCTTCTGTGGGAAGAAGTGTGTCTGTCAGCAGTGCTCTCATTCGCTGGTCAGCAGCGAGCCGGTCAAGATCCACGGACCCAGCCGTAAGTCTCCATATCAGAATAACCTTCTCATAACACAGGGCCTCAGCTGGACTTAACACGATCAGTGTCATACAGCACAGCAATGGTCCCATAGGGACAAGGCTTCAGCACACCGCACCTCTCAGTGGAATCACTATATCCTGATGATGACCTCATGAATATCTGACGCAATAGCAGCATCTGTCGATTAATCTGCGACAAAAGCACATACAGGAGATGCATAGACCAGATCTCAACATACAGTAGGACCCCCCAACCAGATCTCAACATACAGTAGTTGTTAATCATGATAATCACCCCACTACTACAGTCCCATTAAATCTTCATTGAGTTGTGTGTAGAGATTTCATGATGTACATTGGACACCTGGTTAAGTATATGGAGTGCAGAGAGAAGGGGGGGGGGGGGGGTGGTACAGTAGCAGTAACACACTAGAGGGCTGAGCGAGTGACGGGCTTGATATCACATCAATCAATAATATCTCTCATCTGCAAATGACTGCTATCAATCTACCTGGCGACAGACACATGCTTTGATATTGCAGTCCTCCAGTCACAGTGCGATCAGGCAGACATGGGCTCATGGTAGGCCGTCGTTGTAAATAAGAATTTGTTCTTAACGGACATGCCTAGTTAAATAAAGGTTCAATAAAAAATAAATGACCTAAATGAATGGGAGCTTTGATTACAAAACAACTTCCCTGCTCGGCATCTGGTGTCTTTTGTATTTAATGGCTATCTATAAGACATGAATAAATGAAATTGTCACACAATGTCCCACAGTTATGACCTAAAATAGATGATAATGTCTGCCTTAATTTGACTGGCAATATCAGGTATTTGAACGGAGTCTCCCAGGATCCAGGCGGACTGGTACAGTGCCTACCTGCCCTGAGGGAGTGGTGTTGTGTTGGCCACCTTGCCCTGTCCAGATGGCTGCCCTGTCCATGTGTCACCAGGTGGAAATACTGCCTGCCTGTCCAGCAAAGCCATTTCCCTATGGTTATTAGCTGGAAGATACTGTTATGTACTCTGGCTGTTCTCTGTTATCTGAGAACAGCCAGAGTGTTAAACGCTCAGTATGGGTGTGGATGTGCCAGGCAGAGTAGCCCTGACAAACAGCACTGAGCCAGAGTGGTGAGAAACGCCTGTTTACCGAACAGCCCGTTGTAAGGGGTGTTTAACTGGCGGCAGAGAAGTCAGACGCAGGAGAGAAATAACTGTGTTTCCAACGGCGCAGTTTATTACAAAAAACCCACCGGAAAACATAATAATAAATGGGTAAACATAACCCGACGCACACCAGTACAGACGTACACAAACACTTACAATAAACAATCTCCGACAAGGACATGAGGGGAAAGAGAGGGTTAAATACACAACATGTAATTGATGGGATTGGAACCAGGTGTGAAGGAAGACAAGACAAAATCAACGGAAAATGAAAAATGGATCTGTGATGGCTAGAAGGTCGGTGACGTCGACCGCCGAACACCCCCTGAACAAGGAGAGAGACCGACTTCGGCGGAAGTCGTGACACCCGTACAGCAGGCTGCAGAGTCACATCACAAATGAGGACTGAGGAGCCCTGGGTGTATCCGTTGTGACCTGAGACTGGAGTGTGAAAAATGTACAGGCATGACTGAACTGAAGATGTTTGTGGAGTGTAAAGGATGATACATTCATTTTCGGTGAGTTTGGAGTAGGACTTTCCATCTCTCTCTCTGGGAGGAGAGCAGGAGTGGGGGACAGGCGGGACGTCGAGCTTAAATGATCACAAATAGGAGCCCGACCCTTTTCCAACGTTTATTGTCATGAATCTTGCCCTGGAGGCAGAACTGAGCGATTTCCGCTTGATGGGCCAACTGCAAAGTCAAAATTGGCTATATCGTAAAAATTGATTTAAACAACAATTTATTTAAGGTTAGGCATGAGGGTTAGCGGTGTGGTTAAGGTTAGGGTTAGGTTTAAAATGCAGTTTTGCCTCCAGGGCAAGATTAATGACAATAAATGCAAACTTCCCCTGTCACGGCCATGAATCATCGTCTGCCATAACTCCCTCTGCTCTGCTTCTCTCTGCCCACTCCTCTCCTCCACTCAGTACACCCACAGCCTCCAGTAGAGCTACTTGATGCTCTGGACTGTATCTGTACTGGATAGTACATCACATCTGATCTGATGCACATTTGTGATTCCTTACCGGAGAGAATACATGTTTGGTTCAATGTTGTTTTAGCCCCATCTTGCCGCTCTTCCATTTTCATTCTCTGTTTATACTCTGTTCATCTCAATCTTTCTCTCTCTCTCTCTCTCTCTCTCTCTCTCTCTCTCTCTCTCTCTCTCTCTCTCTCTCTCTCTCTCTCTCTCACTCTCTCTCTCTCTCTCTCCCCCTCCCTCCATCTCCCGTCCACACATCAGCACACTAGCATATTGGAGGCTTATTTTAATGTGAATTCAGCGGTGTATGAAATATTTAAAAAGGCGTCTCTCTCTCTTCTCTCTTTCTTTCTTTCTCTCTCTCTCAGACTGTGCGGGTTGTAAGGAGGAGATCAAACATGGACAGTCCCTCCTGGCCCTGGAGAAGCAGTGGCATGTCAGCTGCTTCAAGTGTCAAACCTGTGACACTGTGCTGACCGGGGAGTACATCAGCAAGTAGGTACACTTTGTGGTAACATCACAATACCAGTAAAGTACCAGTAGTATATAGTATAGTAAACAGTATCTTCCTCAGAAGAATCCTCCTACATATACTGCACTGCACATTTACTGCACACCTAGCTGCGACATGCCATCCATGGACTGTATCCATTTGTTTTTATGGACTGTTTTCATTGTGTCTTTTGACTAATTGAAAAAAGACTAGCTACTGACTCTACTACGTGTGTTTTTATCTCTCTGTGTGTGTGTGTGTGTGTGTGTGTGTGTGTGTGTGTGTGTGTGTGTGTGTGTGTGTGTGTGTGTGTGTGTGTGTGTGTGTGTGTGTGTGTGTGTGTGTGTGTGTGTGTGTGTGTGTGTGTGTTTTCTCAGGGATGGTATTCCGTACTGTGAGACTGACTACCACGCTCAGTTTGGCATCCAGTGTGCAACCTGTATCAGATACATCAGTGGCAGAGTGCTTGAGGTGAGTCTGTCTGTCTGTCTGTCTGTCTGTCTGTCTGTCTGTCTGTCTGTCTGTCTGTCTGTCTGTCTGTCTGAGACCTCATCTCACACTGCTTCCTACCGCTCACTAATTATAAACCAATGACAAACTTCACCACAAAGGATTGATTTATGAATGAGACATCAGCATCAATCTTTTCATTAAGTGTGTATAGTGCCTATTCATTACCTCACAGACAAGACAGCAGTTTTGTAATCTTGGAGTAGATCTAATTTTAAAGAAACAAACCTTGACAGACATGGAGGGGAAGTGAAAATCAACCTCTTGTTTTGTCCTCTTGATATGAACCACGTGAAATAAGTAAAGTACTCTGGTATTTCTTAGAGCTCATACTAAAGAATACAAATGAACAAAACACTATGACACCATCAGAGGTAGCGCTACATTGCAAGTCATAATGTCCATGCATATGATTAGTGCTGTTGAGTTGAAATCAATCCAGGCTCCTTGAATGCGCTGAGTGCAGACAAGAGAGCAAATGTATGCAGACTGCATGCCGTCACGGCTCTAAAAATAGAGAGGCTTTTAATGCTCTGTCATCATGGCTAAACGTGAGGGCCTCTGACAACCCCTGCACCTTAAGGTGGGACACTGTAACACACACACACACACACACACACACACACACACACACACACACACACACACACACACACACACACACACACACACACACACACACACACACACACACACACACACACACACAGACAGACATGCAGTTTAGGAGGAGTGGAAGACATTCAGAGGCTTTACAGGAACACATTTAGCATTTAACCCAAATGATCCAAGATGACTCATCTGGCTCGCTTTCCGTCTCTTTGTGGTGTTAGAACTAACTGTTTTTAATTTGTAGCGCTATACTGTATTTGTACGTGATGATTGAGGTTCTTTGTCTCACTGCGAGAATCCATCCAGAATCATTTCGCTCCCTAAAGAGAAACGTATGGGTGTATTGGTGCTGCTCGTTTTGTGTTTTTTTCTGTAGGTGACTGTAGAATATGCAATATACTCTTAACAGATATCTGCTCTGCTAAAATTGCATTTCATTTTAGAGGGACATTTTGTAAGATACTGGAATCTTCTCCTCTCTGCACCAGATCAGATGTGCCTGTCCTTTTCTATGAGAAGTCTGTGAACTGTGAATCTACTGGAGAGTGTGTATAAAACGTTGTGAAAAGGCACACCTTGGACACACAGTGGCTAATTGAAACGGACTTAATCACTGAGTGATTATGAAATTGCTTTGGAAGAGAGTGTAATTGGAGTGTCCAATTACTGCAGCTGTGTCTGAGTAGCATCCATCACATCCATGCCTTTTCTCTTCTTTCTCTTCTTCCATCGTCTCACCTCCGTGCCTAAAATCACCTGGGCTGGAAACGTCTTTATATCTTCTGAAACCCACTCCCAATGATGTTATTATCTTTTTCTCTCACTCTCTTTCCCTCTCTCTTTCCTTCACTCTTTCTCTCTCTCTTCGTCCATCCCTACCTCTCACTCTCCCTCCATCCCTCCCTCTCTCTATCTCTCTCAGTTCAATTCAAAGGGTGAATGTCTCTCTCAGTTCAATTGGCATGGGAAACATATAATAAACGAAAGTGAAATAATCAATCAAAAATGTACAGTAAACATTACACTCACACGTTTCAGAGGAATAAACACATTTCAAATGTCATAGTATGGCTATGTACAGTGTTATAATGATGTGCAAATAAGATAAAGTACAAAAGGGAAAATTAATAAACATAAATATGGGTTGAATTTACAATGGTGTTTGTTCTTCACTGGTTGCTCTTTTCTTCTCTCTCTCTTTCTCTCTAACCTCTCTCTCTCTCTCTGCCCCTCTCTCTGCCCCTCTATCTGCCCCTTTATTTGCCCCTCTCTCTCTCTGCCTCCGCTCTCTCTCTCTGCCCCCCCCCCCCCCCTCTCTCTCTCGCTCGGCCCCTCTTTCTCTCTCTCTCTCTCTCTCTGCCTCTCTCTCTCTGCCTCTCTCTCTTTCTTTCTCTCTCTCTCTTTCTCTCCCTGTCTCTCTGTCTCTCAGGCAGGAGGAAAGCACTACCACCCCACCTGTGCCCGTTGTGCCCGCTGTCAGATGATGTTTACAGAAGGAGAGGAGATGTACCTTACAGGTAAGTAAAGGCTCTTTTCCTGTCGGCGATAATAACATCATGATTTACTTTGATGTGCTGTATCATGAACTTTAATGCACAATGCACTTTGATGGTGAGCCCTATTCACTTGTGCAATCATTCAGTGGTAATTTGCTCTTTGGTGATAATAACCCTTCCCTAAATTAAAACAAAGTAACATCCATTCTCTAAAATGGATTTCCAGACATCATGCACTTCCAAAACTCAGTATAGGATGAATAGAACAAACTCCTCAGTTCAGACTGTTATTCAGCAGGGTCTTGGCCTGCCATTACTTTGAATTATGACAGTTTCGATAAACAGTCTCCCACCATTATTGATCACAGCGATACTGTACATAATTGAATAGACTGGCCTTAACTGACTCTTCTACAGAGCCTCTGATGGCCACTCAATACGGTACACTCTGTTCAGCTACTATAGCTCACTGTGAAGACTGTTAGAGTGGTCTGCCGGCTTCTCATCGCCCGTTAGCTCCATCATTATATGCAGTCTTTGTCCCAGAGGCCACCCTATTCTCTATATAGGGCACTACTGGTCAAAAGTAGTGCACTGTATAGGGCATATGGACACTGCCACAGTCTTCCAGGGGTCAGACAATGCTAACCCATGCTACGCCACATCATTAACATGCTACTCTGAATCACGGCGAGACCACTAACACACAACATTAGCATATTGTAACACAAGAGCACGCAGCCCCCAAGGTTATGTTTCCCCTGGAAGGTTCATTTAAGAGGGGGACATCAAGGAGGGCTGAGTGATCGAGGCTCAGGGAGCTACTCAATTACCAGCCACATAACAAAGGCCAGTGAATCAATCCAACACACTCTGACTGCATGGCTGGAATGAGAAGTGGCGAATTGTTGAAGGTAGAGATTGATCCCACAGAGCATGCCACGTGGCCCTCATTGCTTGGGCCCCTGATATTCACTACATATGTCAACACAGCAAGCGACCCAGCTGTACAACACTGGAAGTTCCTCAACAACATTAAAGGAAAAGTCCACCCAAAAACTATATTTTGGTATTTGTTTCATTAGTCCATTGTATATAGTCCCAAAATGATTTGAATGTCAGCAATCGAGTTTTTCAAGATACAGTATATAACTTTCAAAATACAGAAATACAGCCGGTATGATACATTTTGCGTCACATGATGCAAAACGCATAATATGTTTTCCTTTAACCTACTGGAGGTGGAAAGAAGCCTTTCAGGTGTTAGAATAAATTATCCAACAAAATTCTCAGATTTACAGATGGGGGGGGCATAGCCATCGTACTGGGCATAAAATACAACGGCTACAGCTGCCCCAATCTGCCCTCCCTGCAAACATATCGGGGGAACGTAGAGTTTGCAAAGACCCTCCTCAATCCGACTACCCTACCACCAAGTGCTGTCCCCGAACACACCTCCATCTCTCGTCGTGTTACCCGGTCCTCAACAATGTCGAAACCCATCAGGGGTGCAGAACCAAGCGTGACCAAAGCAGCACGATACCGTACATGACTATGCTGCTCAACCACTAAGCTGCGGACTACCACTTCTGTCTCACCCTCAGCACTGACGGTTTCCCTAAATATATCTAATTAAGTTGTAGTTTTTATTGTGTTGATGATTTTCTTGTGCACAGTGTATTTATGTAAATTCTGTCAAATTATTCAGCATCGGCTGCCATTGATACTTTGTCATTTCGAATTTGTGGAGAAAAAAAACATTCTATAGAGCCTTTGTTCTGTATTATCTCTGTCTGATGGCTGCTACCGCTCAGGTTTTGCTATTTAGATAGTGTCGCTACAGTATTTCTACCTATTTTCAGAGTGGGGTGAAAAAAAGCATTCTTTATTTATTTATTTTTTCAAGTTTAATGCGTTTTTGTAAAAGGTTCATGCATTTAAGTTGATGCGAATTAGATTTATTTCCTGTAACTCTTCATTCACAAATAGGGTTACTGAGGTTGTGTTAGGAAACCTAGGGAGGAGACTTCCTCACAACATTCATGTAGGAAGTTTTGAAGGGGTCGAACTACAGATTGAGGGAGATAGGCCTAGGTGCTGTTGAGTGTCAAATGCATGGTGGGTGGACTATTGATTCCCACAGATCGTGCTGCAGGCCTATCTATGGCTGTGCCAGATTTATAGGACTGATATTAACTGTAGATTGTAAGCATGAAATCCTAATTGAATTGACTGGAGGCCAAATGCTGCATTCTGTACCGGCTTCCCGCAATGCTTCTGATGTGGAAGGTGATATCCAGGCAGGCAGCCACTCAGTCCCGCGTACAGTAACAGTGGTGTATCGCCCTAGAGGCTGGGGAAACCGGATGTATGAGAGGAAGTACCTGGTTACTCTCTCATTATCATTATTTGTTAATATGCACTGAGGAGCACTGAGGAGGAGCATGACATTAGTGGTTTAGTGTTTCCACCAGTCCCAGGAAGAACTAGAATGAAATAACCTTTTAGTCTATCTCCCTGTGTGTGTGTGTGTGTGTGTGTGTGCGTGCGTGCGTGCGTGCGTGCGTGCGTGCGTGCGTGCGTGCGAAAAAGCGCTAGAGCGAGAGAGAGAGTGAGAGAGGAAGGGGAGAGAGAGGGAAAAGAGAGAGGGAGAGTTACGACTTCAGCCTCCAAGCCTCTCTCAGATATGTACTCTAGGTCACCTTTGATGTATGGCTGTTGTTGAGAAGTGCTGATCTACTGAACACACGCGTTTGATCGGTGTGTGTTAAAAAGTTTACGAACACGACACACTGTAAAAACTTTGCTGAGCTGTGAACCCGCAGAAGAAATGTGGCCTTCCACTCCAGTATTGTAATTGCAATAGCCGTTGTGTGGTGGAATGAATGTGAAGTTGTTGTTTTTTAAACAGTATGTTTGATTGCGGATGTGTGCCCGCTACAGGTTCCGAGGTGTGGCATCCCATGTGTAAACAAGCAGCGCGGCTGGAGAAGAAACTCAGGGTGAGTAGAACCCTGTGTCTCTCTCTCCCTTCCTGTTAGTAACACTTTGACCTCAACTATAGAACACCACTATTACACTAGTATATCCTCCTAGAAACTCCTGCAGTTTAGTCTGAACTGAATCCCTCTCGTTCCTATTCTTGGACTAAGATGTCGTGTCAGGCTGGGGTATAATCACGCAGACTCGCAGTAGGGAGAGGATCCGAGGTAAATGCAGGGGTGTTGTTGTTGGAGGTTTGCCTCTGTCAGTTTCTGTCTCCTTCAGCGGTAGTCTGGCCTCTGCAGGCTTTCTCTGACACGCATGTGCGTGTGTGTGTTTGTTCCCACAGTTAAGACGTACCTCTGAGGCCTCCATTTCCCCCCCTGGCTCCAGCATCGGTTCCCCGAGCCGCGTCATCTGTGTGAGTAGTCTGTCGCCAAGGCATCGCCATGGTTATTTGATTACATGTACACCTTCTGTTGGCTGCCAGCCTGTCTTGGAGACGTAGCCCTCTTTGCAGGACCTGCCACTCAGAGCCATCAGTCATTCATATGGGTCGACAGTCCACCATGTGCAGTTGTGTGTTTATGTCATGTTTATGTGGTTTGCTTCAGGTGTTTGTATGTCTGTTTGAGACAACATTGTTTGTTATATCCAATGTATTATTGATGTGTGTTAAAGTAGGTTCACGTACTTTCTCCATTGTTGACTGTTGCACTGTGAAGCTGACATTGGGTATACTCTTTATTCCACTGTAGAGGAAAGCAACCATGGTAAAGATCTTGTTTAGAGACGTCTGCTGTCGTTGAGTTGAGTGTGGGCTGAGCCAATAGAGGTCCTTTAAATTGTTGTCAATAAAACGTCACGAGACGGTGCCAAGCGTTCGATTTGGCTGCTGGGGAGCAAGGAGAACCCCAGCTCCGCTAAACCATTGATAACCACGTGCCATTATTCAAGGGATTGTTAAATAAATGTTATAACTATTGGGTTTTAATATCATCACCTCTTGAAGAGAGTAGTCAGAACTACACATTTCCACATGATTCCACATTTAGCTCTATCACCATAGTTATACAGTAAGTAACTGTATGCTTTTCGATTGATCATGTAATTTCAGATACGTGAGGGTAGCCTATCCATTTGGCATGTAGCTAGCTAGCTAAGCAAACAACGTGTCATTTAGCTTGCTTCATCAGAGATTAAGCTTTTGGAGCTTGAATTCGGCAAGTCCTTGTCCTGGTAAAGCTGTCAGTCGGACGACTATCACCACTATAGATGGCAAGCAAATGAAACTATATTTGGATATAGCCATCTAGTTTATCCACTAAAAGTTAGCTTGTTAACTAGTCAAATTGACGTAATCCTTCCTTAGCTACCTAGCCAATTTGACGTGGTCCATCAATCAATGCAATTGATTTGTAAGCAAAAATCGGGATTAAACACTCTTTATAACAATGTAGAAAATGGGGATGTTTGCTAACTTCGCTAGGTACGCCTAATTGGATAAATAAATTATATTATATTAGTATTGGCGGGTCATGTTTCGGAGGACGCAATTGGATATCACGAAAAAAGGGGTATAATTACAAAAATAAACTCAGCAAAAAAAGAAACGTCCCTTTTTCAGGACCCTGTCTTTCAAAGATAATTCGTAAAAGTCCAAATAACTTCACAGATCTTCATTGTAAAGGGTTTAAGCACTGTTTCCCATGCTTGTTCAATGAACCACAAACAATTAATGAACATGCACCTGTGGAACGGTTGTTAAGACACTAACAACTTACAGACGGAAGGCAATTAAGGTCACAGTTATGAAAACTTAGGACACTAAAGAGGCCTTTCTACTGACTCTGAAAAACACAAAAAGAAAGAGGCCAGGGTCCCTGCTCATCTGCGTAAATGTGCCTTAGGCATGCTGCAAGGATCCATGAGGACTGCAGATGTGGTCAGGGCAATAAATTGAAATGTCCGTACTGTGAGACGCCTAAGACGGCGCTACAGGGAGACAGGACGGACAGCTGATCGTCCTCGCAGTGGCAGACCACATGTAACAACAACTGCACAGGATCAGTACATCCGAACATCACACCTGCGGGACAGGTACAGGATGGCAACAACAACTGCCCGAGTTACACCAGGAACGCACGCACAATCCCTCCATCAGTGCACAGACTGTCCGCAATAGGCTGAGAGAGGCTGGACTGAGGGCTTGTAGGCCTGTTGTAAGGCAGGTCCTCACCAGACATCACCGGCAACAGCGTTGCCTATGGGCACAAACCCACTATCGCTGGACCAGACAGGACTGGCAAAAAGTGCTCTTCCCTGACGAGTCACGGTTTTGTCTCACCACGGGTGATGGTCGGATTCGCGTTTATCGTCAAAGGAATGAGCATTACACCGAGGCCTGTACTCTTGAGCGGGATCGATTTAGAGGTGGAGGGTCCGTCATGGTCTGGGGCGGTGTGTCACAGCATCATCGGACTGAGCTTGTTGTCATTTCAGGCAATCTCAACGCTGTGCGTTACAGGGAAGACATCCTCCTCCCTCATGTGGTACCCTTCCTGCAGGCTCATCCTGACATAACCCTCCAGCCTGACAATGCCACCAGCCATACTACTCGTTCTGTGTGTAATTTCCTGCAAGACAGGAATGTCAGTGTTCTGCCATGGCCAGCGAAGAGCCCGGATCTCAATCCCATTGAGCACATCTGGGGCCTTTTGGATCGGAGGGTGAGGGGTAGGGCCATTCCCCCCAGAAATGTCTTGGAACTTGCAGGTGCCTTGGTGGAAGAGTGGGGTAACATCTCACAGCAAGAACTGGCAAATCTGCAGTACTTAATGCAGCTTGTGGCCACACCAGATACTGACTTTTACTTTTGATTTTGACCCCCCTTTTGTTCAGGGACACATTATTACATTTCTGTTAGGCACATGTCTGTGGAACTTGTTCAGTTTATGTCTCAGGTGTTGAATCTTGTTATGTTCATACAAATATTTACACATGTTAAGTTTGCTGAAAATAAACGCAGTTGACATAGAGGACATTTCTTTTTTTGCTGAGTTTATATACAGTACAAGTCAAAAGTTTGGACACACCTACTCATACAAGGGATTTTCTTTATTTTTACTATTTTCTACATTGTAGAATGATAGTGAAGACATCAAAACTATGAAATAACACATATGGAATCATGTAGTAACCAAAAAGTGTTAAACAAATCAAAATATATTTTATATTTTAGATTCTTCAAAGTAGCAACTCTTTGCCTCGATGACAGCTTTGCACACTCTTGGCTGTCAACCAGCTTCACCTGGAATGCCTTTCCAACAGTCTTGAAGGAGTTCCCATTTGTGCTGTTTACCTGTTGGCTGCTTTTCCTTCACTCTGCGATCCGTCTCTTCCCAAACCATCTCAATTTGGTTGAGGTCGGAGGATTGTGGAGGCCAGGTCATCTGATGCAGCACTCCATCACTCTCCTTCTTGGTAGAATAGCACGTACACAGTCTGGAGGTGTGTTGGGTCATTGTCCTGTTGAAAAACGAATGATAGTCCCACTAAGCCCAAACCAGATGGGATGGCGTATAGCTGCAGAATGCTGTGGTAGCCATGTTTGTTAAGTGTGCCTTGAATTCCACACCATCACACCTCCTCCTCCATACTTCACGGTGGGAAATACACATGCAGAGATCATCCGTTCAGCTTCTCCGCGTCTCACAAAGACACAGTGGTTGGAACCAAAAATCAAAAATTTGGCTCATCAGACCAAAGGACAGATTTCCACCGGTCTAAATGTCCGTTGCTCGTGTTTCTTGGCCCAAGCAAGACTCTTCTTCTTATTGGTGTCATTTAGTAGTAGTTTCTTTGTAGCAATTTGACCATGAAGGCCTGATTCACGCAGTCTCCTCTGAACAGTTGATGTTGAGATGTGTCTGTTATTTGGGCTGCAATTTCTGAGGCTGGTAACTCTAATGAACTTATCCTCTGCAGCGGAGGTAACTCTGGGTCATCCTTTCCTGTGGCGGTCCTGATGAGAGCCAGTTTCATCATAGCTCTTGATGGTTTTTGCGACTGCATTTGAAGAAACGTTTAAAGTTCTTGCAATTTCACGTATTGACTGACCTTCATGTCTTAAAGTAATGATGGACTGTCATTTCTCTTAGTTTATTTGAGCTCTTTGCCATAATAGGGACTTGGTCTTTTGCCAGCATCTACTGTATACAGTACCACCCCTACCTTGTCACAGCACAACTGATTGGCTCAAACGCATTAAAAAGAAAATACATTCCACAAATTAACTTTTAACAAGGCACACCTGTTAATTGAAATGCATTCCAGGTTAACTTATGAAGCTGATTGAGAGAATGCCAAGAGTGTGCGCAAAGCTGTCATCGAGGCAAAGGGTCACTACTTTGAAGAAACTCAAATATAAAATATATTTTGATTTTTTTTAACACATTTTTGGTTACTACATGATTCCATATGTGTTATTTCATAGTTTTGATGTCTTCACTATTATTCTACAGTATGAATCTGCAGGTAGCTAAAGCTAACCAACTAGTTTCAATGTTAGCTAGCTTGCTAACATTAGGCTGTAACTAGCAATGCAAATGGATTTCAAATAATATTACTACACAGATCATACACGTAACGTTAGCTAGCAAGCCAGCTTGTAATTTAACCATTTTATTTGTATTTACAGATTGCATGCAAGTTTGTTATTAAGGCACATGAAAGTACACATGTTCCAGAAGGCATTTCTGCCAAAGAACACATTTTAATAAATAAATAAAAAATTACGTTCAAATGCCTCTCCTGTAAAGTAGTGATGTGCAACAAACGCCTAGCTTCCTGAAACCGATAACAATTGTTTTGCATTGAATAATCAGAAATGTGTAGTTCTGACTATGCTCTTCAGGAGGTGATGATGTTACAACCAAATAGTTAACATTTATTTAACAATCCCTTGACAATGCCACGCAGTTGTCAATGGTTTTAGCGGAGCTGGGGGTCTCCTTGCCACTTAGCAAGCAAATTGAATGCTTTACACCTTATTGTGACATTTTATTGATAACAACCTATTCAATTGATAGAGGGACTATGTCATGAACCCTCAAAGTTCCAGAATGGTATGGAAATGGCAGCCATTGTTGTCAGGGAGAAATCCCAACCAGTCTAATAGCGGAGGTGAATAAATATGGCGGCCCTCATACACTTACCACAAATTCTGCTAAGTTTGCCGTATTGTATATTGCTCTGTTACTCTTTTTTTGTATGGTCATTAGCAGAGTATACATTGCCCGAATTTTAGCTTCAAGATGCCAGCAATTAAAAATAAAAAAGTAGATTGTGCTAATTTATTGGCGTCGTTTAAAAATCCAGTGAATCGTGCTAAAACAATGGCATCATATCTGAATTCTGCCATCTTTATGCACATTCTCCATTTGAATAAATGGCAGTAGAGGCATAGGTGGTGCATTTACTGCTTTTACTTATGCAGGAAAATAAAAGTAAGGCATGTGATGTATCAGAAATCTGTGCAATATAATAATTTTCTCACCAAAATGTGTCATATAATTCAAAATACAGTTTATGCAGGTTTTATACACATTTTCTGTATATATAGCCTATGAAATATATGTAAACAGACCATAAATGTCTCATTCTTGCGAACATTAGAAAAAGTTTAAAGGGCCCCACCAGAGGGAAATGCTGCCCCTATTTCGACGTAATTCCTGTCCTATAGCATAAATTGTCCTTTAGGTTCTACCTACGAAGAATGACTTGATTAGGCTGCTAATACAAATTCCAGAATTGAGGATGGGAACGTTGTGGTGATTTCCATGTGAAGTGGAGAAATAATAACATGTAGGGCACTGACATCTGTTAATGTAGCTAGCTAGCATGCTAACCGTATCTAGCTAACTAATTAATTTTTTTATTTAACCTTTATTTAACTAATGTTATCTGGTTTTCTTACACCTTATTCAAAAGATTAGCTGGATTCGTAGGGCATGTAGGGAAAACTTTTCCACAGATGGATAGGGGAATCCAGTATCTTTGACTTTGTCATCTTTCTCTCTGGCCCTATGCTATCCTCACAAATCAAATTCCGTATCAACTTATTAAAATCGTTAATGTAGTTGGACGTCATAGAACACTTTCCATGAGAGCGTCCTTATCAGCAGTCAAACAGCACATTCTGCTAATCAAAGTTACTAAAACACACATTTTCAATTGGATGAATAGCTCAGTGTTGATTTTTGATGTTTGCGGCAAGTTTGAATCCTAGCTGAGATACCCTATATATACAAAAGCATGTGGACACCCCTTCAAATTGGTACTGACAGGTGTATAAAATCGAGCACACAGCAATGCAATCTCCATAGACAAACATTGTCAGTAAAATGGCCCTACTGAAGAGCTTAGTGACTTTCAACGTGGCACCGTCATAGGATGCCATCTTTTCAACAAGTAAGTTAGTCAAACTTCTACCCTGCTAGAGCTGCCCTGGTCAACTGTAAGTGCTGTTATTGTGAGGTGGATCACCTAGGAGAAACAACGGCTCAGCCGCGAAGTGGTAGGCCACACAAGCTCACAGAGCGGGACCGCCAAGTCTGTCCTCGGTTGCAACACTCACTACCAAGTTCCAAACTACCTCTGGAAGAAATGTCAGCACAAAAACTGTTCGTCGGGAGCTTCATGAAATGGGTTTCCATGACCGACCAGCCACACACAAGCCTAAGATCATCATGCACAATGCCAAGCATCGGCTGGAGTGGTGTAAAGCTCGCCGCCATTGGACTCTGGAGCAGTGGAAACGCGTTCTCTTTAGTGATGAATCACGCTTCACCATCTGGCAGTCCGATGAACGAATCTGGGTTTAGCAGATGCCAGGAGAACGCTACCTTCCCCAATGCATAGAATCAACTGTAAAGTTTGGTGGAAGAGGAATAATAGTCTAGGGCTGTTTTTCATGGTTCGGGCTAGGCCCCTTAGTTCCAGTGAAGGAGAATCTTAACGCTACAGCATAAAATGACGTTCTTGACGATTCTGTGCTTCCAACTTTGTGGCAACAGTTTGGGGAAGGCCCTTTCCTGTTTCAGCATGACAATGAACCCGTGCACAACGTGAGGTCCATACAGAAATGCTTTGTCGAGATCGGTGTGGAAGAACTTGACTGGCCTGCACAGAGCCCTGACCTCAACCCCATTGAACACCTTTGGGCTGAATTGGAACACTGACTGCAAGCCAGGCCTAATCACCCAACATCAGTGTTTGACCTCACTAATGCTCTTGTGGCTGAATGGAAGCAAGTCCCTGCAGCAATGTTCCAACATCTAGTGGAAAGCCTTCCCAGAAAAGTGGAGGCTGAAATAGCAGCAGAGGGGGAACGAACTCCATACTATTGCCAATGATTTTGGAATGAGATGTTCGACATGCAGGTGTCCACATACTTTTGGTTATGTAGTGTATATATTTTCTTATTTGAAAAGTACAATTACATTTATTGTGTTAATGTGTTGTGAAGAGGAGATAAGTGCAGCTTAAACCTTGTAAATTAAGATTACGAATACATTTAATGAGAAGGTTCTTCTTGGAGTCCCTCTTGCAGACTGACACAGGCTACTGGCACGGCTACATAAATAATCGTCACTACTATAGGCTATATTACATAGACGTGTAGGCCTACACTAACTATGTACCACATTTTATATGCATTATTATAATCGTCCACTTCGTCACGTATGTGTGGACCAGTGGTGAACAGTGTTTTCCTGAATAATAATGCTTGATAGAAGGGGGCTCAAACTCACTGTTAATGGGCACTTCATTTCAAGTCAACCAATTTAGCAGTGTGAACCACCAGGAAAGCAATGACGGTTACTGTACATGGCAGCTTTTTGAAGTCCATAAGGTTCTTAAAATGTGTATCTATTTATCTCTTTAAAATCTTTGTGGGGACAATGTACAATGAACTTCAATGTTGTATAGATCTCCTTTATCTTTTCTTAACTTTAACATTTCAACATCATCAAATAACCTATGCTTAGTCGAATACAGTGACAACGAAAAGATACCAAAAACAATTTAGTCCAATCAAAATAAGCTAAATATGATGTGACTGTCCATGGTGTGTGTGTGTGTGTGACTGTCCATGGTGTGTGTGTGTGTGTGTGTGTGTGTGTGTGTGTGTGTGTGTGTGTGTGTGTGTGTGTGTGTGTGTGTGTGTGTGTGTGTGTGTGTGTGTGTGTGTGTGTGTGTGTTTGCATTCAAGTAGAAAAAACCTGTGGACTCACCCTGCTTATAGAGAAACGCCAATGCCATCCTCTTCTCTTTCATGTTGCCGAAACAGTCTATGACTCTGTCATATACAGTACATGCTTTTAGTTTTTGTTGTCCTAGGAAATCTGGCTAAAATGCTTGCTCCCTAGCCTAACTTCCATTCATGGGCAACAATGAGTCAGCTAGTTAACATCAGCCTACTACATCATGCAAAGGGCACAATTATAATCATTAGCCAGTAGGGTTGGGCGGTATCCAGATTCCCATACCTTCATACCATGCCTGTGCCATCCCGGGATATACAGTATTTCTGGTACTGCACACAAGGGGTGCTATATATTTTTTTTACTTAAAAAAAGCCTCAAAAACGTCAATTACCAGAATGCTAACAAAATGCTAACAAGTACTAAGGAGTTCTCATATCGGATGCTAGGTAAACGCTAATGTAGCAAACATTTACTACTAAGACAGACAACCTAGCTCATGAAGTTATGCAAGTATCTCAAAACAAAGTCTGCAGCACTCACAAAACAAATGTTAAGCAGCAGCGATCTTAATCCAAGTGGGGATTGTCTCTGCTGCTGTTACCAAGAAGATTGATCTTGCAAGTTACCGCTAGCCTCTTAGTTAACATTAGCAATTAGCAAAACCCAGCTGGAGAGAATTTATTTGTCACATCTTAGATAGTTAACTTAATACTTATAAGATATGTACAGTTGAAATCGGAAGTTTACATACACCTTAGCTAAATACATTTAAACTTAGTTTTTCCCAATTCCTGACAGAATAATAGTAGAGAGAATTATTTATTTCTGCTTTTATTTCTTTCATCACATTCCCAGTGGGTCAGAAGTTTACAAACACTCAATTAGTATTTGGTAGTATTGCCTTTAAATTGTTCAACTTGGGTCAAATGTTTTGGGTAGCCTTCCACAAGCTTCCCACAATAAGTTGGGTGAATTTTGGCCCATTCCTCCTGACAGAGCTGGTGTAACTGAGTCAGGTTTGTAGGCCTCCTTGCTCGCACACGCGTTTTCAGTTCTGCCCACACATGTTCTATAGGATTGAGGTCAGGGCTTTGTGATGGACACTCCAATACCTTGACTTTGTTGTCTTTAAGCCATTTTGCCACAACTTTGGAAATCTGCTTGGGGTCATTGTCCATTTGGAAGACCCATTTGCGACCAAGCTTTAACTTCCTGACTGATGTCTTGAGATGTTGCTTCAATATATCCACATAATTTTCCTACCTCATGATGTCATCTATTTTGTGAAGTGCACCAGTCCCTCCTGCAGCAAAGCACCAAACACCCCCGTGCTTCACGTTTGGAATGGTGTTCTTCGGCTAACAAGCCTCCCCCTTTTTCCTCCAAAAATAACGATGGTCAATATGGCCAAACAGTTCTATTTTTGTTTCATCAGACCAGAGGACATTTCTCCAAAAAGTACAATATTTGTCCCCATGTGCAGTTGCAAACCGTAGTCTGGCTTTTTTATGGCAGTTTTGGAGCAGTGGCTTCTTCTTTGCTGAGCGACCTTTCAGATTATGTCGATATAGGACTCGTTTTACTGTGGATATAGATACTTTTGTACCTGTTTCCTCCAGCATCTTCACAAGGTCCTTTGCTGTTGTTCTGGGATTGATTTGCACTTTTCGCACCTAAGTACGTTCATCTCTAGTAGACAGAACGCGTCTCCTTCCTGAGCGGTATGATGACTGTGTGCTCCCATGGTGTTTATACTTGCGTACTATTGTTTGTACAGATGAACGTGGTACCTTCAGGCATTTGGAATTGCTCCCAAGGATGAACCAGACTTGTGGAGGTCTTGTAACGATAGTCATTTTCTTCCTCCTCCTCGGACGAGGAGAGGCGAGACGGATCGGACCAATACGCAGAGTGGTTAGTTTCCATAGTGATTTAATATAACAAAACAATCTGCGATACAAAATAACTACCGTGACAGTCCCGTGTGGCGAAACACTGACACAAGAACAAACACCCACAAAACACACGTGAAACCCCGGCTGCCTAAGTATGATTCTCAATCAGGGACAACGATTGACAGCTGCCTCTGATTGAGAATCATACCAGGCCGAACACACAAAATCCCAACATAAAAATCACACATCGACAACCCACCCAACTCACGCCCTGACCATACTAAATAAATACAAAAACAAGGGAAAACAGGTCAGGAACGTGACAGGTCTCCATTTTTTTCCTGAGGTCTTGGCTGATTTCTTTTGATTTTCCCATGATGTCAAGTAAAGAGGCAGTGAGTTTGAAGGTAGGCCTTGAAATAAATCCACAGGTACACCTCCAATGGACTCAAATAATGTAAATTAGCCTGTCAAAAGCTTCTAAAGCCATGACATAATTTTCTGGAATTTTCCAAGCTGTTTAAAGGCACAGTCAACTTAGTGTATGTAAACTTCTGACCCACTGGAATTGTGATACAGTGAAATAATCTGTCTGTAAACAATTGTTGGAAAAATGACTTGTGTCATGCACAAAGTAGATGTCCTAACCGACTTGCCAAAACTATAGTTTGTTAACAAGACATTTGTGGAGTGGTTGAAAAATGAGTTTTAATGACTCCACCCTAAGTGTATGTAAACTTCCGATTTCAACTGTAGCTGGCAAACATTAGTAGTGAATTTCAGGAGTGACTCACCTCATGAAGCTCACATTTTGCTAGTTTTTCTTCCTTGTTAACAAACACACGTGACTGTCTCATTTTGGGAAACTACTACTGATAAGCTTCAAAAATGAAAATGTAGTAATGGGCGAAATGATGAACACGATCTGCTTTATCTATTACCTAGTGCACAAGTTGACAGCAGGTATTAAAAAGTACAATTATTCAATACTGCGTCATACTGCGGCACACCCTGCGTGCTGATGCAGCATTCTGTGGCACGTCATTTAATTCTCAGCCATTTCTTCTGTTTCTGCAAGTTATTGCTAGTTTGACCACCAGAGGGTATCTTTGAGAAGCATTTGATAGTATTCCGTATTGGCATTACCAGAGAATGTAAAACCTTTTTTTTGTAATAACATGGTATATGGGATTGATTTTAAGATATTTGGCTAATTTCATTTGATTAATATTATGGTGTTTATGGTGTTAAAATGTAAACAACAAAAATAATATTGGAACTCTGCGGACTTCCCTTTGTTTCCTATGGGGGAAATATAGGCATGTCTGTCTATTTCGCCAAATATCTCGCAGTGTGTATATTTTGTTTTTTTTTCAAGTCGGGTGTAACCGGTGTGAAATGACTAGCTAGTTAGCGGGGTGCGCGCTAATAGCGTTTCAATCGGTGACATCACTCGCTCTGAGACCTGGAAGTAGTTGTTCCCCTTGCTCTGCAATGCCACAGCTTATGTGGAGCGATGGGTAACAATGCTTTGAGGGTGGCTGTTGTCTATGCGTGCAGAGGGTCCCTTGTTCGAACCTAGGTAGGAGCGAGTTGAGGGACAGAAGCAAAACTGTTACACGGGCACCATTTTATTCAGGAGAATCTCCTCTTTGTAATTATGTAAGTCTGGGCAGCAAGCTCGTTGGTCATCGATCGCTAGACCAGAAATAGTCAGAAGTTTTTATTTTTTCCCTACTTTTTCATTACGCAGACATAAGTACAGTTGACACCATCGAGGTGCGGATGTTCACTTTCTACACAAGTTGTTTTTTTCCAGTTTCGTCAGACGAACAGATTGTAGAGGTAAAATAAAAAGGGATACATTTTAAATGGAATTCTAAGCATCACTCCAGTCAAAACAGGCTCTGCGACCATTCGATTCCATTAATTTGCTATGAGCTCGCGCTAGTGTTCCAGTTTAGCCAATGTTCTTAAGCCTTTTTTCAGCCTTGGGTGAACTTTGACTCGTTCTATTGTCCAGCCTATACAAAATGAATATTAGCCAGCAAGGCTCTTGATCCAGGAGGGGATTCTCTGCTGTTACCAAGTGAATGCTTGATTTTGGAAGAAGCTAACCACTTAGCTAGATAGCTAACTAGCAACTAAGTTTGCAAACAAAATGCACAACATTTAGTTGTGAATTCAATATTGTTATTAGATCACCTGGCGCATGCTGCACAACAGTGAGTGACTCACGAGGTGCCGGTCTCGTCCGTAAGCTACATAATAATGTGATTGGTGAAATGAAGAACGCAATGTTCATTATCTCCTAACATATTGCACAAGTTGACCGCAGGTATTTACTTTAAAAGTATTTATACTAAATGTATAATAATAAAAACTTCAAATAAATAGTTTCAACAGTATTGCGGTATTGAAAAACCATCCCATGGCTTTTTCCAAATACCCCGGTATACGGTATACAGCCCAATCCTATTAGCCAGAAAGGAGAATTAAGTTAAACCGAAGTCCAAAACCTCAAGTCCAAATCCCTATCGCCATCCAAGGCTAATTTAGGAAAGGGGCAATTTTAGCTAGCTAGCTAGCCACCAGAGGACAACAACACAACAAGATGCAATAATTATATTTTTTTCTGTCAATTATGTTTGCTTGATGTGAAATGATTGGTGTGAAGACAAATACGAACTGGCTTCCATTGACATTTTTGGGGGGGTTCGCCAGGACCATTCTCAGTTGAGCTTGCTCAGGTTAGCTCAACGCTGATTGGCTATTATTTTATAGGGGCCAAATGCTCGCTGGCTTCCCTTGCATTCAATGATACAGCCGGCAACAATATCAAACACTTTTTAACCAGACAGCATCAGATAGATGGGCTACACATACCGAGACAGAGGGGCACTGTTTCACTTGTTCTGATGCTTTTTCCTGTGTGATACATTCAGCCTCTTGTAAATTGAAGGGAAATTATGAAACGCAGAGAGATGAAAGAAACATAACAAAAATTGTTTCCATGAATACATGCCACTGAGCCTAGTCAAGGATGCGATGATCATGAAATATTAGCACTCTACACTTAAAACAGATGAAGTGAAGGGGAACAAAAGTAAACCTTGACTTAGTTTAAAATATACCTCTGGTGGCCAAGTTGACCTATTTTAAGAAATGCCATTGGTCTGTAGAGAAAACGTTTAAGATATTTGATAGGCTAATGCGAAATTTGTTACAGGAAATAATTACGGCCACCTGGTTAGCATACGGCTGAATGTGCCAGGTTATGTAATGGGAACAGCTAACATGTAGCTATTGATCACATGCAACTATGTCAACGGTTTTAATTGGCTGATGTTTAAACTTTTTCTACTTGTTCGCAAGTATGGCCCTTCAATGTTTGTTTTCTTGGAAAGCTGTGAGTGTTACTGTATAATATGATACAATGCCAATACTTGTTCCATTTACAATTTGTCCTATCAACTTCTTTCAGCCAGTGTATGGCTGTGTAGTGACTGCATTGTTTGTATGCAATGTTGGCATATTGGCAGTTAATTGAAAACATTTCTGGAATCATTCCTTTAAAACTGGCTGGCTAACTAGCTGATAAACACACTGTGAAGATAATCGTCAAATTCATTGTTTTACACAATATCTTATCACAGCACTGGCTGACCATGGTTGACCAACTCCTTGACCGAAATGGCTGACCCTTTATACTGTCATAATACCTTTCATGTCAATTCTAGAATTCAAATTCTAGTATTCTAATTCTAGTATTCTAATTCCTAATTCTATGGCTGGACCAATGTCCCACTCTCCAGCTCTCTCTCTCTCTGCTGTGTGTCTATGTTTGTTTCTGGGATCTCTCTGCTTTCAGTGTGTGTGTGTGTGTGTGTGTGTGTGTGTGTGTGTGTGTGTGTGTGTGTGTGTGTGTGTGTGTGTGTGTGTGTGTGTGTGCGCGTGCTCGAGCTCTGTCTTACCCAGGATGCCATCAGCAGCTTGCGGCTGACCCTGATTCGGGCCTCCCCTCCGGATTTCTCTGTCGGTCACCTCAAGCTTCGTCCTCTCTCTCTCTGTCTCACGCCTGCTTCTCTGTCTTCTCCTTGTTCTGTCTTGTTCTGTGTCCTCTCTCCAGGCCAAAGTGGAAAACAAGGTCCTAAATTACAAAGATCTGGCCGCTCTGCCTAAGATTAAAGCCATTTATGACGTGCAGCGGCCCGATCTCATTCCCTATGAGTCTTATCACAGATACTCCTCTGATGACAGGCTAGAACGCTACAGCTACGGGGAGGTACTGAGACGCTAGTGCTAATTGCCTTTTATGTGTGTGGGTGTGTGTGGGTGTGTGAGTGTGGGTGTGTGATGCCCCTGCACTGTGCCTGCCGTCTCTGTGTCTCCCTGTTGCTACATCCCCCCCAGCTTCCCACTTTAGCCCCTGTATGGTTGTACCGTGGTCACGTCTCGCACCATCTTAAAACATAACTACATCCTTGTGAGGCTCCTGCTTTGGTCACAGATTTGAATTGATCTTTGAGAGACACTCAACGATAAATAATGTCAATTAGGCTTTATGTTTTCACGCCAAGGCCTCTCTTAACTATTCATTTTGATTATTTTACACCAGTAAACCGAAGCCGCAGACACAATGGATTCCTCATGTTTACTGTCAGATTTCCTATGTGCTTGTCTTAACGTAATAACTTTATGAACAACTACACAGAAAAATGACTTATTATTCAGTCATATTATTCAAGTCATATTATTCATGGTTTAGTAAGCTCACAGGTCTCATTTGAATAGCACACTGCTAAGTAATTCTGGAGAGCATGGTGCTATTGACTGACTGATTCCAACTCCTCTATTCATTCCTCTTCTCTACAGTCTCTGGGAACTCTCTCTCCATACTCTCAGGTAATTACATTCCATACACTACTGCACTGAATCTGTTGACAGTTGGCTGAATAGGAATAAGTCTGGGATGGGCATATTTGGATTGTGTACAGTGTATGTGTGATATATTTGGGTCCATGTGGCCTTAGAAAGGACTCAATTGACTCAATTAAAACTCTCATTGGACTTGATTAAATAAAGTCAGTTATTAGATGAAAGAAAGAAAAAAGTGAATAGTGTGTTTAGAGTGTAATGTTTTGATATACAGTGCCTTCGGAAAGTATTCAGACCCCTTGACTTTTTCCAACCTACATACTTTCTCCAACCTACAATGTGAATGTTTAAATTATGTATTCAATATAGACAAGAAAAATACAATAATTTGTTTGTTATTAGTTTAAGAACACTATGTTTGTCTATTGTTGTGACTTGGATGAAGATCAGATCAAATTTGATGACCAATTTATGCATAAATCCAGGTAATTCCAAAGGGTTCACATACTCTTTCTTGCCGCTGTATATAAGATCCCACAGTTGAAGGTGCATGTCAGAGCAAAAACCAAGTAATGAGGTCGAAGGAATTGTCTGTAGAGCAGGATTGTGTCGAGGTACAGATCTGGGGAAGGGTACCAAAAAAGTTCTGCAGCATTGAAGGTCCCCAAGAACACAGTGGCCTTCATCATTCTTAAATGGAAGAAGTTTGGAACCACCAAGACTCTTCCTAGAGCTGACCGCCCGGCCAAACTGTGCAATCAAGGGAGAAGGGCCTTGGTCAGGGAGGTGACCAAGAACCTGATGGTCACTCTGACAGAGCTCTAGATTTCCTCTGTGGCGATGGGAGAACCTTCCAGAATGGCAACCATCTCTGCAGCACTCCACCAATCAGGCCTTTATTGTATAGTGGTCAGACGGAAGCCACTCCTCAGTAAAAGGAACATGACAGCCTCGTTGGAGTTTGCCAAAAGGAACCTAAAGACTCTCAGACCATGAGAAACAAGATTCTCTGGTCTGATGAAACTAAGATTGAACTCTGAATGCCAAATGTCACATCTGGAGGAAACCTGGCACCATCCCTACAGGGAAGCAAGGTAGTGGGGATGTTTTTCAGCAGCAGGGACTGGGAGACTATTCAGGATTGAGGAAACGGAGCAAAGTACAGAGGGATCCTTGATGAAAACCTGATCCAGAGCGCTCAGGACCTCAGACTGGAGCGAATGTTCACCTCCAACAGGACTACGCAGGAGTGGCTTCGAAACAAGTTTCTGAATGTCCTTGAGTGGCAAAGCCAGAAACCGGACTTGAGCCCAATCGAACATCTCTGGAGAAACTTGAAAATAGCTGTGCAGGAATGCTCTCCATTCAACCTGAAAGAGCTTGAGAGGATCTTCAGGGAAGAATGGGAGAACTCCCGAAATACAGGTGTGCCAAGCTTGTAGCGTCATACCCAAGAAGACTCAAGGCTGTAATCACTGCAAAAGGTGCTTCAACAAAGTGCTGAGTAAAAGGTCTGAATACTTATGTAAATTTAATATTCCGTTTTTTATTTTGGATTAATTAGCAAAAAAATCTAAAAACTTGTTTTTGATTTGTTATTATGGGTTATTGTATGTAGATTGATGAAGGGAAAAAAAAGATTCAATCCATTTTAGAATAAGGCTGTAACGTAACAACATTTGGAAAAAGTCAAGGGGTCTAAATACTTTCCAAAGGCACTGTAGACGATGCCAGACAGACAGACAAGAGCCCTGCAGACAATGACCGGTGACCTGCTACTGTGTTTCCCAGGACATCTATGACAGCATGGAGCTGAGACAGAGGCGCTTGTCCAGCCCAGGCTTCATAGACTCTCCCACCTACAGTCACCGTGGCGTGTCCCCCACCATGTCCACCTCCCGCTCCCCACAGCACTGCTACCGTCCCGGTGAGTCACTTAACGCCGCTCGACCACGTCACACGGCGCTACAACATAGGCAGGAGAAACTCCTCCGTGAACATGTTCAGAAAGACGAAATGGCGTAAATCATTTTGCCGTGAAATGTCAGCAAGAAAGCAATAGTGGACTGAGTTTGTACATGTTGGAAGGCGTCGGAGTGTGTGGGACATGTGTTTTGTCCCTATGCCTTATGTTTGCTTCCTGTATAGGTGACTGGAACAACATTAGTTTCAGGTTAACCCACTCAGGGTTAGGCGCCGCTCATGCACCCACATCACAATCCCCTCCAGTACTACCACTCGCATCACACCACTGCCATATCTTCTCTAGACTCCTCTTTGAGTCTGATAACACTGTAGTATATACAGTGCTGTGCGTATTATGTTCAGGTGGTGGTGGTGGTATACTACAGGGGATTGCTCTTCCCACCATTCTCTCACGCTACAACATCCATCCCTGTCTAATAGCCGGTCATGAACCCTCGTTAGACCCTGCTAAACTACATTCACTGAAGCGGGCATTAGATAGTTTGTATCACGCTTTGCCTCCGTTCAAAAGACGTATCAGTCTTCCCTAGTGGAGATTCATAGAGCTATGCTAGTTTTAAAGTCATCAAATATGTAGAATACCATCATGGCAGACTTGGCATTTGCTTTATATTTTTGTTTCCTCTGCACACAGTCAGGCATAGTAGACATTTAGTCCTGTAAACTAAACCATCTACTGTCTCTGACTGGCTGTGTGTCTCTGTGAGTGTGGGCTGAGCTTTGGCTGTGGGGTGGAATGGGTCTGGTTAAGGGGTGGTGCCAATCCTTGGCTCATGCTCTCGTTTCTGTCACTGTCATTGGTCTTGGGCTGACTGTCTGCAGGCACTGAGAGTGGCAGGAGCTCTCCCTATTACAGTCAGCTTGATGCCAGACCCGCCACGCACGCCGCCTACCAAGCCCCCAAGCATTTCCATGTGCCAGGTAGGCCTCTGGTTTTCCTGTCCTTCACACCCATCTTCCTCCTCTTCCTCCAGACTGTCCTCTACTGAAGTCAGACCGACACGTTTTTTCAAAGGTCACAATATGGGGACATGTTATAGCCTACTTACTTCATTACCCCGACCTCAACTGACTGTGTGTATTACCATGTCTCCCTGCATCGCTCATTTGCAATGTCATCCTCACCCCATCAATCATGGCCGTTATTCAGACTTAATCGCTTCATCACAGGTTGTATGGCTTGTGTTGTCTGTCAGTAGCTGAGCAGTAGCTCTTCCTCTTCTATTCTCTGTACCGAGCATCTATTGTAATCAGACGCTGTGGCCGTCCCCTTCCATCTGTTGATGCTGTGTATAATTTGCCTATGTACATGCACAGCAGCAGCCATTATACACTCATCTGTTTTACTGATGGCGCCACTTTTATCTCAGCCGCCTTACTCACGCTGTGCCATGTGTTGACACGTTCATTTCCAGCTGAGCTAAGGGTTTCTGTGTGGAGGGAAAGACAGTGAATACATAAAATAACCTTGGTTTATGAGTCAGCAGACAGACAGAGTGAGAGGTTTGTTAAGGATCCAACACGTGAAAGAGATATAACAGGCTCTGTAGGTGAAGAGTGCCCTACTCTGGGGGTTGTCTGTTCTCTACTCTGTCCAGACAAGGATGGCAAATGATTGGCAAAAAGTGTTATTTATTTCATATATAGGATGCATTTTTCAAAAAAAAGTCTACAGTACAACTTCTAACAACTTTAACACCTACAACACTTTCCTCTTCTATCATGAACCATGACAGGTAGCCTAGAGGTTAGGCCAGTAACCGAAAGGTTGCTGGTTTGAATACCCGAGCTGACAAGGTGAAAAATCTGTTGATTTACCCTTGAGCAAGGCACTTAACCCTCATTTGCTCCATACTACTATGGCTGACCGTGTTAAAAAACACATTTTACTGCACCCCCCCCCTCTTCTCTTTTTCCCTTTTCTCTTTTCACTGTTTCATTTCCTCTCTCTCTCATTTTGTGTCCTCAGCCACAGGCGAGCCCAACATCTACAGGAAACCTCCCATCTATAAGAGACATGGTATATGTGTGGGGCTGCCTGTCATGAGGCACGGCTCCTCTCTGTTTAGAGACGTTGTCTGTGATGTGTTTCAGCTGTGATTGATGTGTGTGTTGTGTGTGTGTCCCAACAAAACCCCACATCTGAATGTATCAGCCTCTTACAACAATAATCAAGCTTAAACATTAACCACCATCAATGGTAGCTACCTGATTGGAAGCAAAACAGAGTCTGAGAGGATGGAATGCTATTGGCCATATTTATCTTCCATAATATCAGATTGATTTGATAACCACGGATCTAATCTGATATGATACCTATTAACCCTCCTGTTGTGTTCATTTAATGTTAATTCATTCTGTGTTCCCGGTTCAAAATGACCTCCCCATTATAGCTGATTATAAATCCATAAGAATACATATATTATCACCGAATGTTGTGTTAGATCTTTTTATCAACTTAAGTTCTTGTGAACATTACAAGTTTTGAACTTCTATTTGCTATTGATGGCCTGTTGGCCTCATTGACCTGAGCTCATACAACTCGTTTTTGAGTAGAAAAAAGCGTCATGTATGGATTATTTTGACTATAACAAATACTCAGATGAAACATATTGTGCTATTTATCACAGACTACTTTGTGTCAAAGTTTAACAAGGACTCTCTCCTCCTCAACAGTGTCATGATCAAAGATATGATCAAGAGCCTCACATACAGTATATTGTTTAGTCATTGTGCTGCCACAGAATGAATTGTGAGCAAGGCCTCAAAAAAGCTTTATATACCAGAGCTGTGAGAAAAGTTCTATATATTATTGAAACAATGTTGCGATTGTTTGTGAGAATGCCAAGAGGTGTGGTTCCCATGGGGGAAAGATTATATTGGGGAAAGGTTCCTGTGGGGGTTGCCATGGAAGCCAAGAAGGGAGTGAGGTGTGCGTGTGTGTGTGCGTGTGTGCGTGTGTGTGTGTGTGTGTGTGTGTGTGTGTGTGTGTGTGTGTGTGTGTGTGTGTGTGTGTGTGTGTGTGTGTGTGTGTGTGTGTGTGTGTGTGTGTGTGTCTGTTCAAACACATGCATGTGGGGGTCTGGGAGAGGAAGTGTGTCCGTCTGATGAATGGGCATGTGCCTGAACTCAATTTTATACACTAATTGTAGTCTCACCCATTAATTTCTAATGACCGGGAACACCACAGGTGTAAAAAAGTTAAATAAAACACCCAAAATGTAATGAAAATCATCCAAATGTATTTTGTGTGTTCAGATGCCCTGTGTGGACAAAGTCATGGAACCTTATGACAATCAGATTGATTAAATGAGCTACATTTTTTTCAGAGAGAACACAGCAGGAGGGTTAAAACACAGTGCTGAGGCTCTACATCCTAGTTTGAAGCTGGCTAACTGTTTCTGTAATACTGTATATACTTTGCACGCTATTAACCAACTTGAACAGAGTGCACCTCAACCTAACTCCCACCACGGTTAACTGAGACGGAACCGGCTGATCCTGTGTCATGGATTCACTGGGTTTATTAGTGAGACTTGTCTTGCATGACCTCAATACGTTATGCTAGCGCTCGTGCATTATGTCAAACTGCTGTTGGCAAGAAAGAAGTATCAATACTCCTTCCTTTTTTTGCTAATATTTTGAACGAAATTGTATTTTAATGGCCCAGTAATGGCAGCATTTTTTTTTTTTTACGTACTTTTTTTTCATTTGTGGTGTGACTGTGAATATCATTTCTGGCTCTTGTGCTACAGTATGTGATGCACGGTCATTTTAGCTCTAGACTTCAGAGATACTCAGTTTCCCTATTTCATGGCTAAGTAGTTGTGCATGTCATTAGACTGTGTTGCTCACCATAAGAGTATATATTGTATATGTGTCACGGTCTCTTTGTACTGTTCACTGTCCTGTACGGTTGTGTACGTTACAGACTCATGGTGTTTCTCTGTTAAGATACAGTAGCATCAAACATACCACAGAGACATAGATAATATGCTTCAGCATTAATATAGCCTACAGTAATTATTTGCACACAAACCCATTGCTCCCAAGTTGTTGCGCTAGTAAAGATCTCCTCTCAACAGATACTATCACATTAGACAAAGACTGTGCATTGAGGCAACAAAAAAATAATGTCCTTCCTACTACTCTGAAAAAGCACATCATATTGAGCAGCACAATCTCATTGTTCACTGAGAGGAAACACGGTTTGAACGCGTTCCCATTTCCCCTTTCAAACACCAGAGAGAGGAAGAGAAACAGAGCAGAAATGATCTCTTTCATTCATAATACATTCAAGGGGATGTCACATCTTTGGATACAGGCAATAGTGGATACACGCAGGCTGTCGTATACGCACAGGCTCATAATAGCACTATGGATCACAACAGTGTGTAGACCACACTACCAACACACCTAACACAAGTATAATATGTTGAGAATGAGACACCTGCCTTAGGCCAAGGGCTACCACTTCCACAGCCCCTTGTGATCCAGCCTGGGCTCATTGTCCAACCTGTTTTCCAACCTGATTCTGAATTCCATCAGCACACACAGCTTCCTGACTGACTCGGTGCTCCTGTCCTCCAATAGTCATTGCCGCCTTATGATTTGCAATGCAATCGTCTCATGCTGGAATCCCACCAGAACCCGTGCAGAGGTAGCTAGAAAATGATAGAAATCATTGCGAGCAGAGTGGTCATCTATCAACAGAGAGGTGGACAGAGGTACGATGAGTTGACATCAGGCGCTGAGTTGCAGGACTTGACAGGCTTCCTTCCATGGTCCACCTAGTAATTTATGACAGAGGGGAGGGGAGGGGGGGGGGGGGGGGTCACACTATGTCTGTGTGTGTGGTTTTACCTGTGGCCTGTAATGCACATAACTGTTTGCTTAATCCACATGGAGGGTAACAGTGTCAACTTTGCTAGAGAGAGTTTTACAAGTTTCCTTGTCTGTTTAAATCTTAGCTGATTGGTTTACCTCCATGTGCGTAGAAGATCTGTTTGGTCCTTTATTTTTTCTCTATGTGGATAATATAATCTTCCTTCTTTTCACTCTCCCTCTCCCTTTATCCTGCTTTACTGTCCTTGGTCAACTCTCCTCTTTGTAAGTACCTGGGCCAGTCTATCCATCTGCAGTCTATCTTTATCTGAACACTTACCAGTGCCTCAGACACAGTATTATTTGTGGTTAATACTGGCATCTCTGTCCTTATTTACCTCCCCTCTCCCCCTCGCTCTGTCTTTCCCTCTGTCGTCCATGGCCTTGAGAGTCATCTTGCTGTGTATTAATTAGCTCATTAACCTGAGTGATCTTTTGTCACTCCTCTTAGAGACTAACTAGACTGCCAGCCTTCCCACCACATCTCTGACTGCCTCACTCAGTCTGCATTACTGTAAGACCTAAACAAACAGGCTAGACACAGTCATTACCGAGAGAGGAATACTGTTCTATCTCAGGCAGGCTGTCATCAAGGGTGTGTGTGTGTGTGTGTGTGTGTGTGTGTGTGTGTGTGTGTGTGTGTGTGTGTGTGTGTGTGTGTGTGTGTGTGTGTGTGTGTGTGTGTGTGTGTGTGTGTGTGTTTGTGTGTGCGTGCGTGTGTATGTGTGTTTTCACCTCATCACGTTCTCTCCCTACAGATGATTCTGACTACTCAGCCACGAAGAGTAAAACCAGCGAGGACATCCTCCAGACCTCCCAGTTTCCCGACTCGTATTCTCCTGACCACTACCACCAGCAGTCTAACTACTACCCCTACACTCCCTCTCCCAAAGGTACTGCTTCCGGAGGACCAAGAGCACTCACTGTTGGCTAAATGGGTTACTGAGAAATTGACTGATGTATATCGATCAAGTTGTTAGATATTTAAAGAGAGCACGTCTTGGTCATAGATTTCCTGTGTCATTTCAACTCTCAACTCGTATATCTTACAGTAACCAGGTTTCCATCCAACTTTTTTATGTGAGTAAAGTACGTCGGATTTAAAAAAAAATCACGACAGGCCTGATGGAAACAGCTAATTTGTCGATAAACTTTCCGAATGTCGACTAAACAAAATACGCTAGACAAGGTGGGATCTTTTTTTTGTCTGTAAAATTAATACTGCGAGAAATGGCAGTGGGAACACCTTTATGCTCAAATATTGAGAGAATAACCTTCATATTGAAGTAGAATTGGAATCACCTGTTGTGTGGTCGTCCCACTAACGACTCAGGAAAGCTGGCAGTTTATTATACCACAGCTGAAATAAATTATGATGAACTTCACAGGGTGGTGAATGTGCACGGTGATGAGTTTGATGCTCCTTTCCAATAAATATTGAGGGTGACATGATGATTGATGCTTGGCTGCTGTTTGACAAGTAAAAATAATCTCTTTTGTCCATAATAATCTCATCATGTAGGCTATATCTGTGAGCTGTTGGCTAGAGCACACATGTCAAGACCAGAGTGGGCACAATCACTATATAACAAATCAAATTTTATTTGTCACGTGCTTCATAAACAACAGGTGTAGACTAACAGAGAAATGCTTACTTACGGCCCTTGTTAACAATACAGAGATAAAAAAGAGAAATAGTAGAAACATTTGAGTAATAACACGAGGAATAAATAGAAAAATAATAACACAAGGGATAAATACACAATGTAGTAATGATAACTTAGCTATACAGTACATTCGGAAAGTATTCAGACCCCTTGACTTTTTACACATTTAAATTACAGCCTTATTCTAAAATCTAAATTTCCCCTCATCAATCTACACACAATACCCCATAATGACAAAGCAAAAACAGGTTTATCTGAAATATCACATTTACATAAGTATTCAGACCCTTTACCCAGTACTTTGTTGAAGCACCTATTGGCAGCGATTACAGCCTCAAGTCTTCTTGGATATGACGTTGCAAGCTTGGCACACCTGTATTTGGGGAGTTTTTCCCATTCCTCTCAACCTCTGTCAGGTTGGATTGGGGAGCGTTGCTGCACAGCTATTTTCAGGTCTCTCCAGAGATGTTCAATCGGGATCAAGTCCAGGCTCTGGCTGGACCACTCAAGGACATTCAGAAACTTGTCCCGAAGCCTCTCCTGTGTTGTCTTGGCTGTGTGCTTAGGATCGCTGTCCTGTTGGAAGGCAAACCTTTGTCCCAGTCTGAGGACCTGAGCACTCTGGAGAAGGTTTTCATCAAGGATCTCTCTATACTTTGCTCCTTTCATCTTTGCCTCGATCCTAACTAGTCTCCCAGTCCCTGCCACTGAAAAACATCCCCACAGCATGATGCTGCCACCATCATTCTTCACCATAGGGATGGTGCCAGGTTTCCTCCAGATGTGACGCCTGGGATTCAGGCCAAAGAGTTCAATCTTTGTTTCATCAGACCAGAGAATCTTGTTTCTCATGGTCTGAGAGTCCTTTAGGTGCTTTTTGGCAAACTCCAAGCGCGATGTCATGTGCCTTTTACTGAGGAGTGGCTTCCGTCTGGCTACTCTATCATAAACGACTGATTGGTGAAGTTCTGCAGAGAGGGTTGTCCTTCTGGAAGGTTCTCCCATCTCCACAGAGGAACTCTAGAGCTCTGTCAGAGTGACCATCGGGTTATTGGTTGTCACGCCCTGACCATATAGATCTTTTTATGTCTCTATTTTGGTTTGGTCAGGGTGTGATTTGGGTGGGCATTCTATGTTATTTTTTCTATGTTTTGTATTTCTTTGTTTTGGCCGGGTATGGTTCTCAATCAGGGACAGCTGTCTATCGTTGAAAATAATTTGCAAATAAATTCATTAAAAGTCCTACAATGTGATTTTCTGGATTTTTTTCCCTCATTTTGTCTGTCATAGTTGAAGTGTACCTATGATGAAAATTACAGGCCTCTCTCATCTTTTTAAGTGGGAGAACTTGCACAATTGGTGGCTGACTAAATACTTTTTTGCCCCACTGTAAGTTTATTAAGTACGGTTTATAAATTATATTCATCCTCCTCAACAATAGGCTAATGACCTTTTTGAAGGATCAAAACATGCTGGTGGAAGAACAACATGGTTTTCGTAAAACCAGAGCCTGTATAGATAATATGTTCTCGGTCTGTACAATACTCAGAAATAGATTACGCGAAGAGTGTGTTTCATTGATTTCCAGAAAGCTTTTGATTTTGGAAAAAGGGATTTTTTTTAGCCTATAGTTTGTTAAAGATTGATGGGACATTTTATCACGCAATCCAGTCTCTTTACAAAGTACCAATTGCTTGTGTGCGTGTTAATGAATAACGTACAGATTGGTTTCAAAACACACTCCGGTGTAAAACAAGGAGACACCTTATCACCAACTTTATTTGCTATGTTTATAAATGACTTGGCAAAATAAAGTAAACAGTTAAATATTGGAGTAAGATAAGATGATGAAATGCTAAGTATGAAATGCTTTTATATGCTGATGATATTATTTTGATGGCAGAAACTGAACAAGCCCTGCAGAACATGTTATTATGTGCTGTCAATTGGTGTATACGATGGAGACTCATGATCAACCAGACAAAAACACAGATAATGACTTTTAGAAAACCAGGTACTAAGAGAAATGTTTTTCGGTTTCGTTTTGGTGAAGATTGTGATTTACCCGATTTATTGGATATTAATAGTTAACGATTATTTACTTAACAAATAGTAGGACATTTCTGTTCTGTTTAATTCTGTGTTTCTGTAAAGGGATGGTTTCCATTCTAGCTTCCTGCAGTTAGTCTGGGCGTATGGTCAAGGAAATGGGTTTTGCTAGAGACAGCTTGAGCTGACAATGACTTGGTGATAAAAACCTAAAGCTGGCATATCATACACAAGATGTGGTGTCTGTGACCCGGGATAGAGATAGCCTGGAAGAGTTTAGAACAATCCCTCATTGTCTCATTTTCCCGGCATCTGGGAAACTAAGCCGGGTTGGAGGTAAAACATCCCATGGAGCCAGCAGCATACCACCCTGCATACCACTGTTGGCTTGCTTCTGAAGCTAAGCAGGGTCGGTCCTGGTCAGTCCCTGGATGGGAGACCAGATGCTGCTGGAAGTGGTGTTGGAGGGCCAGTAGGAGGCACTCTTTCCTCTGGTCTAAAAAATATCCCAATGCCCCAGGGCAGTGATTGGGGACACTGCCCTGTGTAGGGTGCTGTCTTTCGGATGGGACGTTAAATGGGTGTCCTGACTCTCTGAGGTCATTAAAGATCCCATGGCACTTATCGTAAGAGTAGGGGTGTTAACCCCGGTGTCCTGGCTAAATTCCCAATCTGGCCCTCAAACCATCATGGTCACCTAATAATCCCCAGTTTATAATTGGCTCATTCATCCCCCTCCTCTCCCCTGTAACTATTCCCCAGGTCGTTGCTGCAAATGAGAATGTGTTCTCAGTCAACTTACCTGGTAAAATAATGGTAAAATAAAATAAAATAAATAAATAAAATAACCAGGAGATGGACCCACGTGGCTTATGAGAGGGGTGGAACCAGCCCTGACTAAGCATTTTAGGTCCTATATAAGATCTCTGTTTTTTCATTATCAGTTAGTCAAGACTGTTGGGTTGACTAGTCTCATTATTGCAATAATGAATCGATATTGAATAAAGATGATTGTTTGAAGAAATGACAAAGTCTCTCTCACTTGATTAGAATTAGAATATTCCACGACAAGACTTTCTTGAGTTTACTAGCTATTATAAATATTTTGGTATTTTTATTGATGAAAAACAAAAACACTCAAAGATATTGGTTATGCTACGTATTCCAAACTGTATCAGACATGCGTGTGTCCTGTTCTTGACTATTCAGCAGGAGTGTGGGGTGCTAAGAGGTATTTTAAAAACGAACATGTTCATAGCAGAGCAGTATGTTACTTTTTAGGTGTCCACAAGTTTGCACCTATACTTGCAATAACTGTGGATATGGGCTGGGAACCCTGTGAAGTGAGATGGAAGGTGTGTAGGGTGAGACTTTGGAATAGACTGTTGGATATGTCAACTTCCAGAATAACTAATAATGTATCCATAAGGGATCTATCCATAGGGGGAGCAACTGAAATGGCTGACCTTTTTCAACAGTCTGACTGTGAACATCTGTATGAAAAACACATTAAGGGAGACAGATATGATTAAAAAAACAACTGTTGATGCAATATGAAAAAATGGGTGGAGTAGATTAATCATGAACCCAAATTGACAACCTTTTGTTTGATTAAGGGTGCATTTGTGTGTGAGAGATATATGTTTAACCTACCTAAAAACAAGAGATTGCTATGTGCACAGGTAAGATCAGGGATATTGCCTCTGTGTATTGTGGTGAAATGGAAGTGGAAAGACTATGCAACTATTGTGACCTCGATGATAATAGAGAATGAAACTAATTTGAACCTCTATTGCCCTTTCTTCCACGATATACGCTTGCTCTTATTCTAGAAAGCACACCAGATATACCCTGGCATTATGTTGCTGTGTAATGAAGAGAAACTGAAATGTTTTTTTGTTCATTGTGTATTTCCGTTTGCGGAATATTTAGATAATGCCTGGAATAAAAGAAAAAGGGCTACCTATAATTAGATTGTAAAAATATTTAGCTCTTATGTGGTAATTGGCACATGTGTACAGTTGAAGTCAGAAATTTACATACACCTTAGCCAAATACATTTAAACTCCGTTTTCACAATTCCTGACATTTAATCTTAGTAAAAATGTCCTGTCTTAGGTCAGTTAGGATCACCACTTTATTTTAAAAAATGTGAAATGTCAGAATAATAGTTGAGAGAATGATTTATTTCAGCTTGTATTTCTTTCATCACATTCCCAGTGGGTCAGAAGTTTACATACACTCAATTAGTATTTGGCAGCATTGCCTTTAAGTTGTTTAACTTGGGTCAAACGTTTCGGGTAGCCTTCCACAAGCTTCCCACAATAAGTTGGGTGAATTTTGGCCCATTCCTCTTGAGCTGGTGGAACTGGGTCAGGTTTGTAGGCCTCCTTGCTCGCACATGCTTTTTCAGTTCTGCCCACATATTTACTATAGGAGTGAGGTCAGGACTTTGTGATGGCCACTCCAATACCTTGACTTTGTTGTCCTTAAGCCATTTTGCCACAACTTTGGAAGTCTGTTTGGGGTCATTGTCTATTTGGAAGACCCATTTGCGACCAAGCTTTAACTTCCTGACTGACGTCTTGAGATGTTGCTTCAATATATCCTCATCATTTTCCTTCCTCATGACGCCATCTATTTTGTGAAGTGCATTTCTCCAAAAAGTACGATCTTTGTCCACATGTGCAAACCGTAGTCTGGCTTTTTTATGGCGGTTTTGGAGCAGTGGCTTCTTCCTTGCTGAGCGGCCTTTCAAGTTATGTCGTCATAGGACTCGTTTTACTGTGGATATAGATACTTTTATACCTGTTTCCTCCAGCATCTTCACAAGGTCCTTTGCTGTTGTTCTGGGATTGATTTGCACTTTTCGCACCAAAGTACGTTCATCTCTAGGAGATAGAACGCGTCTCCTTCCTGAGCGGTATGATGGCTGTGTGCTCCCATGGTGTTTATACTTGCATACTATTGTTTGTACAGATGAACGTGGTACCTTCAGACATTTGGAAATTGCTCCCAAGGATGAACCAGACTTGTGGAGGTCTACAATTTTTTTTCTGAGGTCTTGGCTGATTTCTTTTGATTTTCCCATGATGTCAAGCAAAGAGGCAGTGAGTTTGAAGGTAGGCCTTGAAATACATCCACAGGTACACCTCCAATTGACTCAAATGATGTCAATTATCATAAGCTTCTAAAGCCATGACATAATTTTCTGGAATTTTCCAAGCTGTTTAAAGGCACATAAAGGCACAGTCAACTTAGTAAACTTCTGACCCACTAGAATTGTGATATAGTGAATTATAAGTGAAATAATCTGTCTGTAAACAATTGTTGGAAAAATGACTTGTATCATGCACAAAGTAGATGTCCTAACCGACTTGCCAAAACTATAGTTTGTTAACAAAACATTTGTGGAGTGGTGGAAAATTGAGGTTTAATGACTCCAACCTAACTGTATGTAAACTTCCGACTTCAACTGTATATAGATTCTGTATAGGCTTGTCTTCCATATGAATCTTCTCTTTGTGCCAGACTGGGTTGAAATGCCTTCTCTGTCTTTTTTTCTGTATTTATTTATCTGTATATGTTATGTATGTATGTATGTACGTATGTATGTATCTGTATGTATATTATTTTACTGCTCTAGGGATATAATTATTGTTTCGATAACCTTATTTACTATTATGTATTGATTTGTACCTTACATTTTTTCACTCTTTATCCGATGTGCAATGCAGAGAACACCAGAAGAAGAATTATAATTGAATTAACACTGTGAATTATTGTAATGTTTGTTTATGTGTCAATTAATCCCATAAGGGATGGGTTGCCAATTTGGGATTAACAGCAGTGTATTTGATGAGTCAAAAGAGATCCAAAAGGGTCAATGCAGAGAATCCGGGTAGCTATTGGTTAACTATTTTGGGGGAGGAAGCTGTTCAGGGTCCTGTTGGTTCTCTACCCTCTGTAGCGCCTTGCGGTCGGATGCCAAACAGTTGCAATACCAAGCAGTGATGAAGCACGTCAAGATGCTCTCAATGGTGCAGCTGTAGAACTTTGTAAGGATCTGAGGGCCCATGACAAATCTTTTCAGCCTCCTTATGTGCAAGAGGCGTTGTCGTGCCCTCTTCACAACTGTGTTGATGTGTGTGGACCGTGATAGTTCCTTAGTGATGTGGACACAGAGGAACTTGAAGGGTGCGTGCTCGGCCCCGTTTCCTGTAGTCCACGATCAGCTCCTTTCTCTTGCTGATGTTGAGGGAGAGGTTGCTGTCCTGACCTGACCTGTCTCTGACCTTGTCCCTGTAGGCTGTCTCATCGTTGTCTGTGATCCGGCCTTCCACCGTTGTGTGGTCTGCAAACTTAATGATGGTGTTGGAGTCATCTGCGGCCACGCAGTGGTTGGTGAACAGGGAGTACAGGAGGGGACTAAGCAAGCACCCCTGAGGGGCCCTCGCGTTGAGGGTCAGCGTGGCGGATATGTTGTGGCCTACACATCTGGGAGCGGTCCGTCAGGACGCCCAGGGTCCAATTGCAGAGGGAGGTGTTTAAACCCAGGGTCCTTAGCTTAGTGATGAGCTTGGAGGGCACAATGGTGTTGAATTCCGAACTCTAGTCAATGAACCGCATTCTCACGTAGGTGTTCCTTTTGTCCAAGTGGGAAATGGCAGTGTGGAGTGCAATATTGCGTCATCTGTTGGGGCGGTATATGAATTGGAGTGGGTCCAGGGTGCCTGGGATGATGGTGTTGATGTGAGCCATGACCAGCCATTCAAAGCATTTCATGGCTATAGATTTGAGTGCTACAGGGCGATAGTCATTTAGACAGGTTACCTTGGTGTTTTTTGGCACAGCGTGGTGGTCTGCTTGAAACATGTTAGTAGGTATTACAGACTTGGTCAGGGACAGGTTGTTAAATGTCAGTGAAGACACTTGCCAGTTGGTCAGTGCATGCTTTGAGTACCTGTCCTGGTAATCCGTCTGGCCCTGCGGCCTAGTGAACGTTAACCTGTTTGAAGGTCTTGCTCACATTGGCTATGGAGAGCAAAATCACACAGTCATCCGGAACAGCCTCGAAGCACGCATAGAGGGTATTTAGCTCATCTGGTAGGCTTGTGTCACTCGACAGCTCGCGGCTGGGTTTCCCTTTGTAATCGATGATAGTTTGCAAGCCCTGCCACACCCTCCAAGCATCCGAGCCGGAGTAGTAGGATTCGATATTGGTCCTGTATTGACGCTTTGCCTGTTTGATGGTTCGTCGGAGGACATAGCGGGATTTATTATAGGCGTCCGGATTAGTGTCCCGCTCATTGAAAGCGTCAGCTCTAGCTTTTAGCTCAGTGTGGATGTTTCCTGTAATCCAGGGCTTCTGGTTGGGATATGTACGCTTCATTGGACCACTTGCGGGAATTCCTGTTTGAGTTTTTGCTTGTAAGCAGGAATCAGGAGAATATAGTTATGGTTAGATTTGCCAAATGGAGGGTGAGGGAGAGCTTTCTACGTGGAGTAAAGGTGGTCTAGAGTTTTTTTTCGTTTCTAGTTGCACAGGTGACATGCTGGTAGAAATGAGGTAAAACTGATTTCAGTTTTCCTGCATTAAGGTCAACGGCCACCAGGAGCGCCGCATCTGGGTGAGCATTTTCTTGTTTGCTTATGGCCTTTTACAGCTCGTTGAGTGCCATCTTAGTGCCAGCATCAGTTTGTGGTGGTAAATAGACAGCTACGAAATATATAGATGAGAACTTTTTTGTAAACATTTTTTGTGACAAAACCATCAGTAGAGTTAAAAATGTGATGGAAACCCATTGAACTTGTATTTTTTATTTGGTACATGGGAATTTAATCGCAAAAGTTAGTTTTATGTGCATTATGTCATCACGTACAGCCTTTTATCCGCAGTTTGATGGAAACATCTCTGGTGGGAAAATGTATATATTGTATTTATGCAGATTTTTTTATATTCACATGAAAGTCTGTCGCCAGTTGGATGGAAACCTAGCAAGAAATGTTGATTTCTCTCTCTGTCCTTGATCTCGCTCTCTCTCTCTCTCTCTTTCGCTCTCATCTCAGCTACTCGTGCTCGGAGGTTTTCCTCAGGTGGAGAGGAGGATGGATGGAATCAAAGTCTTAACAGGGTCAGTATGACACAATAAATGCTATTCAAAATATTGTTCATTAGTATTTGTGACTGAGAAAGCGTGGACCAATAAAAAGGAAATCATAGCAATATACATTTGATTTCATATTATTTATTTCTCAGAATGTTGTATTTCTTTAAAAAAAATCAAATGCAGAAAGATTCAGTAAATATCTCTGAGACTAGCATTACTCAACATTGCTTGTTTGTTGTGGGGTAAAAAACAAGGCTGTAAATATTTCATGAATGTTGTCTACAAGGCTAAACAGGGCTTCAGCCCCAGACATTATTCATATTGTACTGGTCAGACCATATTCCTCTCTTTCTCTGTCTATTTTACCTCTCTCCTTTTCCTTTCACTTCTCTCTTTATCTCTCTCTCTCACACTCATTCTCTCCCTCCCCCTCTCTTCCCTAGCTCCAAGGTGGTATAGGCCGTATGATTCTGAAGGAGGAGATGAAAGCTAGGTCGGGTTCCTATGACAATGACCCATGGGGCAGCGCCCGAAACTCCCGTAGCGGCAGCAAAGAGGCCCTGCACAACGTGGGCTACAACAACACTGTCAACGGATGTAAGAACACCATTATGCACTTATATTACAGCTCTGATAAAGATTTAGTACTGGTGCTAAACACCAGTCCATAAACATCACTGTCATCCTTTTATCCACACTGACATAGCATTGAGGCTAGATTGTGAATCTCAGTGTCGGCAGTATTTGACAAGCCAGTTGTTTTCTCTGTTCTCTCATGCGCATTGCTCACCCGGATCCTGGTGCTATATGAATAGCTATGGGGAAGGTGTGCCTGTCCGACCTTAGCTAGCTTCTCAGCAGCAGTGTGGAGGTGAGAGGAGGGCAGAGTGCCAGGGGTCTGAGCCAGAGAGAGATGGGAGATGAGTCAGTTAAATCCCAGCCTCTGATGGACTGACTGACTGACAAATGCTGTTATGAGAGGAGCCGCTCCATAGTGACTCAGCGGTCCAAAAATATAATATATGCCTCCCAAATGGCCCCCTATTCCCTCTATAGTGCACTGCTTTTGACCATAGTAGTGCACTACACAGGGAATAGGTTATTTAGGATGGACACCATGTAATGTACCACCTGGAAGTTATGCCTGTACGTCAAGATTGTGTATAAATTCAAGTGCGCATATCAGGTTGCCATACCTGATATGTGGTCAGATCTTCCATCCCTGTGGCTTTGGGAATTAATGTATCGGTCTCTGTACAGACAGACAGACAGACAGACAGACAGACAGACAGACAGACAGACAGACAGACAGACAGACAGACAGACAGACAGACAGACAGACAGACAGACAGACAGAGAGAGAGGTGTTGCTGTGTCCTCTCCTGCTGTTAATGAATTAGTCAGGGAGAGACAAAGTCCCCAGCTTCAAGTTGCAGCACATAAACATACCCACCTTGACACACACAGAGGTAATTGAACATTCTGTATAGTGCCTTGCAAAAGTATTCAGACCCCTTGGAATTCTTCATATTTTATTGTGTTACAAAATGGGATTTAAATGTATTTAATTGTCCTTTTTTTTTTATCTACACAGAATACTCTGTAATGTCAAAGTTCAACAACAACAAAAAAGAAGATTAATAGAAAATCAATAACTAATATAGTAGTTGCATAAGTACTCAGCTCCCTAAGTCAATATATGTTAGAAATACCTTTGGCACTGATTACAGCTGTGAGTCTTCTTGGATAAGTCTTAAAGAGCTTTGCACACCTGGATTGTGCAATATTTTCACAATATTATTTTCTAAATTCTTCCATTTCTGTGAAGATGTTGGGGATCATGTCGAGACAGCAATTTTCAAGTCTTACCATAGATTTTCAAGCATATTCAAGCCAAAACTGTAACATTCACTGTCTTCTTGTTTAGCAACTCCAGTGTAGATTTGGCCTTGTGTTTTAGGTTATTGTCCTGCTGAAAGGTGAATTTGTCTCCCAGTGTCTGGTGGAAAGCTGACTGAACCAGGTTTTCCTCTAGGATTTTGCCTGTGCTTAGCTCCATCCCGTTTCCTTTTTATCCTGAAAAACTCCACAGTAGTTGCCGATGACAAGCATACCCATACCATGACGCAGCAACCACCATACTTGAAAATAAGGAGGCACTTACTCAGTGATTTGCCACAAACATAAGGCTTTGCATTTAGGCCAAAAAGTGTATTCCTTTGTTGTGTTTTTTTGCAGTATAAATATAGTGCCTTGTTGCATACAAGATGCATGTTTTGTAATATTTTTATTCTGTGTATTTGTGTTCTTCTTTTCACTCAGTCATTTAAGTTATTATTTTGGAATCACTACGTTTTTGATCCATCTTAAGTTTTCTACCATCAAAACAACTCTGTAGCTGTTTTAAAATCACCAATGGCCTCATGGTAACATCCCTGAGCAGTTTCATTCCTGTCCTGCAGCTTAGTTCAGAAGGACAACTGCGTCTTTGTGTCTGGGTGGTTTAATATATAATCGACAGCGTATGTATTAACTTGACCATGCTTAAAGAGATAGTTAATGTTGGATTTCTTATTGTTACCCATCTGCCAATCACTGCCCTTCTCTATGAGGCTTTTGAAAAGCTCTCTGGTCTTTGTAGTTGAATCTGTGCTTGAAATTCAACACTTGACTGAGGGACGTTACAGATGTTGTATGTATGGGGGACAGAGGAAGGGTTAGTCATTCAAAAAGTGTCCATGTAACGTTTTATGTGATTTGTTAAGCACTGTAGCAAGACATGCACAATGCTGCGCATCCCAACACACACACACACACACACACACACACACAACCTTGGCCTTCAGCCCTTCTCCATGATTAAACTGCATACGAAGCCAGCACGGGAGAGAAATCCTATACACTGCGACCAACTGACCCTATTTATCTATCATGTCAGTTTATCATCTCTCATCTCTAATGATAACGCACAGGCAGGTAGAGAGCAGAGCAGAGCAGGGAGGAAACGGTGCTCTGCTGGAGATGTCAATCAGTCCCACATCCTCGTAGAGCTGAGACTGTGTCGTAGGTAACCATGTGTTTCTGGCTGCTCTGATGAAGGATGTGCACACTTACATCGAGCCTCCTCTCTCCTATCTCCTCCTTACTCATCACATTAAGTGTATGTTTACATGTTAGGGTGTGGAAACGAGAGTGAGAAAGCGAGAAGGAGAATGTGCGTTTTGTTGTGTACTGCAGGGCGTACATACATATGACTTCCCCCACTGCCCCACTCCAGTTGAAGGCTTATGTCCCTCTTCCTGTTTTATTGATGAGTCATTAAAGCTGCCGCCATGTTTAAAGGATGTTGTCATTCTCTTTGGGGAAAGTGAGAACACAACCAGCAAAAGCACCAGCCAGCCACACTGACTAATGTGATGCACATGAAAGCTTTCTTAAGGAGCCATTGATTTGGGTGTTTAACCTGCCTGTGGGGGTGCATCCCAAATCCCAAATGCATCCCAAATCCCATCCCTTTTCCCCGTATTGTGCAGTACTTTTGACCAGGGCCCATGGTCAAAAGTAATGCACTACACTACCGGTCAAACATTTTAGAACACCTACTCATTCAAGGGTTTTTCTTTATTTTTTTACTATTTTCTACATTGTAGAATAATAGTGAAGACATCAAAACTATGAAATAACACATATGGAATCATGTAGTAACCAGAAAAGTGATAAACAAATCAAAATATATTTTATATTTGAGATTCTTCAAAGTAGCCACCCTTTGCCTTGATGACAGCTTTGCACACTCTTGGCATTCTCTCAACCAGCTTCATGAGGTAGTCACCTGGAATGCATTTCAATTAAAAGTGGAATTTGTGGAATTTCTTTCCTTCTTAATGCATTTGAGCCAATACAGAAGATAGTATACAGAAGATAGCCCTATTTGGTAAAAGACCAAGTCCATAATATGGTAAGAACAGCTCAAATAAGCAAAGAGAAACAACAGTCCATAATTTCTTTAAGACATGAAGGTCAGTCAATATGGAAAATGTCAAGAACTTTGAAAGTTTCTTCAAGTGCAGTCTCAAAAACCATCAAGCGCTATGATGAAACTGCCTCTCATGAGGACCGCCACAGGAATGGAAGACCCAGAGTTACCTCTGCTGCAGAGGATAAGTGTTATTTAATAGTTTTGATTTCTTCACTACTATTCTGCAATGTAGAAAATAGTAAAAACAAAGAAAAACCCTAGAATGAGTAGGTGTTCTAAAATGTTTACTGCTACTGTAAATAAGGAATAGGGTGCCATTTGGGACTCACACGTTAATACACATATTGTTGGGAGATGAAATGGTTGTTCATCACACTGAACCCACTTTTATTTAAGTCCTCCTTGTTGTATATCTCTTGTGTTCTTGTTAAAGTCTTTGTTATATGTGTTAAGTCCTACTAGGACAAACAGTGGCATTGTTGTCTGGCATTGTTCGTACAGACCTCTTCCATCTCTCCATCCTCACTGTAATCCATGAGAAGCTGTGTCATACTATAGCTCCTAGAGCATTGTTTTTCTCGAACTTGAGGGCCGCAGCTGCTATGTGTTTGGTATCTTTCATTATTGTCATGACCCTGGATTCAAGACTGATTTGTATCAGGAGGGTCTTTTAAGAATCTGTTGAGAAACCGTTATAGGATCTTTATGAGACCAGATGAGAACACTTAACCATGCACCTCTACAAGCAGAGGCTGTATCTAACCATGTCAACCCCCCCTCCCTCTCTCCCCCCCGCTCTCTCACTCTCTCTGTCTTTCTCTCGCTGTCGCCGTCTGTCTCCACCTATATATCGCTCTCTCTGCAGCTCCTACCAGATCTCCCTACAATGCAGGCAGTGGTGAGTGATATGACTCAGTGTCCTTGTCTGTCTGTACAGCGCTGAGGGTCATCACAAGGGCACAGTACAGTTATATCAGTGTATGCAAGATGAGCTCTTTAGCCATGTCACTCATCTGATATTGATTGATTCATGTATATTACAATGTATATTACAATGATCATTACAATGACAACAAATGCCATTTTAATGAAATCAATTATGCTCATACATGATTTACACAAGGATTACAAATCATGCATGTTGCATAGTAGAGGTTAAAAATAACAATGAAATAAAAATGTAAGATACAGTACATATTCTGCTGCATAATGGCTTTTGATACAGGCTTTGACATTTCTTTGTAATGTCATTGCCCGTAAATGAAAAAGACAGAGAGAAAGACAGGGATTCTCCGTTGTGTTTGCTCTTAGCGCCCCCTGCTGTCTCTTATACAGATCTGCATGTGTTCTCTGTTAGAAATGCTAATTGCCCCATCCGTCACTGAGTGTTTCCACTGATGTGTGCTGTGTTCTGCTGGGACCCAGTGTGTGGGTGTGTTGTAGCTCACAGGCTGAACGGCAGGGATGCTTGTGTTTGCTCACTTCCAGACTCCTTCATCGCCAAGTCATCCTCGTTGCCCGGGTACGGCAGGAACGGACTGCACAGGGTGAGTTCTCTGAGAGTGGGGGGTGTGACGAATGAGGGGGGCAGGGGGGTGTCACAGGGTGTGGGGGTTGAACATGGGCCCTGTGGATCCAAATCAGCTCAAGACCAATAACTTGTGGCTATGGCCTGATGTGGGCTTTGGGTAATAATTGTACTTGTTGTCTGTCTCTTTCAGCCCCAGAGTGCGGATTATTTCCAGTACGACAGCAGCAATGTAGTGAACTGGGGAATCAGAGGTTAGCAAAAATGGGTTTGCCTTTCAATGTCATGACTTGAATACAACATACAGAACCAATGAGAATATGTATACATGTGCTGATCAGTTCTTTTTCTCTCTTTTTCTACAGAATACAAGGTAAGATGTTATGCAAATTCCGTAACAAACTGACCATCACTAAACCAAAGATAAGCTGACAGTAGAGAACTCTAGAACAGAAAAGAGGAAATTGAGCCCAATAAGAAAGGAACAGTGAGAGTGTCGTCCTACTGATCTGCTGCTATGGCTCTGAGAGGAAGTCATTCATCTGTACTTCAGAGGAAGTACAGATGAATGAATGACACGGGCAAACGTCTTTGAGTCGTTGGCAATAGGATGGGCGCCATTGCTTAGTCTGCGTCTGGTGTGAAAATCTAAACACGTTGAACGTTTTGCTCATAACCACAGTGTGCCACTCCTCCCTCAGATCTACCCATATGACGTGTTGGTAGTCACCGTAAGGGGGCGCAACCAGCCCCCCAATGACGTGGACAGAGCCAGACTAGAGGTGAGTTTCTCTCAGGTTTGTAAACATGCGAGTAATGAAAACCTCTCACTTTACGTACTATGGAGCAAGTCGATTGTATTTCTATTTCTGAGATGGTTATGACAATGTCACTCCAACAACACTAACGTATGTGTTTAATCTCTCTCTGCCAGCGCCACCTGTCTCCTGAGGAGTTCTACCGGGTGTTTAGGATGACTATGGCTGACTTTGACCGGCTGGCACTGTGGAAGAGAAACGAGCTGAAGAAACAAGTCAGGTTGTTCTGAAAGGACTGGCGTGTAGAAGCTCAGTGTAGCAGCCTGCTGGGCTTAACGTTAGAGACGCCTAAGTCCTCACTGAGAGCCATAATAACTAGTCTGGATAGTCCGCCACACTGGCCAGAGACACAGCAGAACCAGAACTAGAACCAGCATGGTTCTAGCCATAGACATATAATGCATTTTAATTCTCTGGTTCTATGGTTCCATCACATGCTCTGGGTCAGAGATACCCATCCAGTCTGAGTCTATACATCAATAATATCTCTCTGGTGAAAGAGGAGTAACATACTACTACTCCTCCCAAGCTATGTCTGTCCGTGGAAACCTACATCTGCAGAGAGGTCTAGACCATGCTAGTTCTGCCTATGCTTTCAGTATTATGTGTTTGTTTTATTATTACGAGTTTAACTATAGTTCATGGCTGTCGTGTCATGAGGTTATAGCATCTTTGAAGCCTCTTCTAGGTTGCGGGTTTGGAAAGCTCTGAGACATTGGCTTATGGTCAAGCAGGAAAGAGAACACCAGCAAACAGAACGTGCTACCAGATTAGCCTTGTCTTTGCTTTCTTTACTCGAAATATGTTGTTTCATTCACCGCCTTTTTTTTTTTTTTTACAGTGAGACTAAAACTTGTATTCTTTATAGAGCGAGGGTTCACCTCGGAGCGAAAGGCTAGATTGATATAGTGTGGTAGCCTACCGTTGAATTAAATGAGTGGATTATATTGTATGTTTACTGAAAAGCCAAAGTAATATTAATAATGTTAAGAAATTATGATTTTAATTATTTTTGTAAAATGCATAAACAGACTGAATGCATGTTTCCAGAAATGGTTCCCGTGTGAGTATGAGACCAGGCTCTTGCCTTCGTACTGAAAGTTCATTGATTTACTATACTAAATTGATGAAAAGGATCTGAACAATGTAATGTAAGTATTGGAGTTCTGGATTATTTAGTACTCTCAATTTCAATTGAACCAAAGGACATGTCATTTACAGTAAGGGAATATCATGTTATAAATGGATATTGGATTGTAATTTAGAGCTGGGATTGTATTTAGGATAACAGGTGACCTGTGAGTGACTTGTCATGGGGAGACTTGACCTGATTCTATCTCAACACATAGAGATGGAGAAAATGAATAGAGATAGAGATGAATAACATGGAATCTGAACTGCTTCTAAATACATATTTAGAAAGTGGATTGAAGGGATTGGTGTCCAGAGGTCTGGATAACAGATGAATTAGTGGTATGGATCTGAATTAGATTACAACTCAAAGGGGTTGAATGGAATCTTCCCTTAACAATACAATGTGAGGAAGGAAGGAATCGGGGTGAGGGAATTTTGTAGATGTTGAAGTGGAATTGATTTGATGGAATTGTCCTGATTGGTCTGTGTTGACGCCGGTCCCAAATGATAACCAGGGTTGCTGTGCTAAAGCTTACACTATAGTGTACATACAGTAGAACTAAGAATTCTCCTGTTGGTTTTTGAAGAGGTGACTCGTAGTTATCAAATAGATTATCCAATATTGTTGGTACATTATATACATGCAAAACTGTCCCTTTTCGTTATTTCCTGTTTCTTTTCCCGTTGTTTCCCTTTTTATTTTTGTCCCTTTTGTTATCCTGTTGTTTCCCCTTTTATTTCTGTCCCTTGTTTTCCTGTTGTTTCCCCCTTCATTTCTGTCCCTTTTGTTTTGCTGTCGTTTCCACTTTTATTTCTGTCCCTATTGTTTTCTTTCTTAGTATATACATGCAAACCTGTCTCTTTTCTTTTCAATTTTATTTGAATGGTCTGTTATGAGGTTGTGTCAGAGGAAATAATGGTTCTGATTGTTAGTGTAGGGAGCACTGCCTTTATCAGACTGTAATATTAGTCATACTGACTAGCAGTCATTTAGTATAACTACTCTTACTGCCATCTTTGTAAAGGCTGTTTGTTTTATTGATTAGTTTGTGTGTGTGTGTGTGTGTGTGTGTGTGTGTGTGTGTGTGTGTGTGTGTGTGTGTGTGTGTGTGTGTGTGTGTGTGTGTGTGTGTGTGTGTGTGTGTGTGTGTGTGTGTGTGTGTGTGTGTGTGTTTGTCACAAGATATCATAGACATTTACAATACTAACAATAATGTACAAACAGTACTTCCAGAATTCACAATCTCATCTTTTAATCGACATTAATTATAAAAGCTTTGGGCGACTTTTACATTGATGTTTTCATTTTGTAACTGTACAAAGCAATCCGCTTATTATTTATTTCCCTGTCAGACATACTGCCCAATAAATTATGTATATATTGTATTTAAATAAATTCAGTTTACATGTGGATAAATGTCTGTGTTGATTGTGCAAAGGTGATGTCATCGTGTGTAGTAGCACAGTAGCCAATAGGATTCGCTCTATATTCGCTTAGGTCCCTGTGAGCGCGAGCAGATGAGGTGAATTCGCAGCTGTGCCTCATTTCTGTGTCACTTTACGCCACGCATGGGGGATAAATCGTGTAATGCATCGCAAACTCGGCCAAAATCAATGAATGCGAAAGAAAAACCGGCTTGGAAAACACACATGGATACCAGTAGCGATAACTGTAAGTAACGGTCCTATTTCTACCATAATGGCATGCAATGAATAGCGAAAACTAGTATTGGTAACTATTGAAGGAAAGTTTGGACATATCTCTATCCCTATCTCCCTGTTACTGACATGATATATTAGTCTGATTTAGGCTATGTCATATCGCAGTAATGTAAAGTCGGTGCATAGATGCTGTGTGAGTTGAACAGGGATTAATTCATCTAGTTTCAGTGGGGTGATGCAATATGATGCTAACAGAGTCCCTGTGGGAAGCTGAGCTGGAGTATGTGATGTGGCGCGCGCCGTGTTGGCTTGCCTCGGCATCTTCTCTGCGCATAGCAATACACTGTATTTTGTGGTGGAGGGAGAAATGAATTATTTATTTCCTAAATGTTCATTTATTTTTAGCAGAGCACTATAAGAATGTTTTTAATGACTAGAAAATAAAATCAGTTGAAGTTTCAAAAGCCTCCACATAATAATACAACATTATTATCTCCATGTAGATACAAAGGTATTACTTCTTGATCTAGTTTGAATATCATTTGAATAGAAAAAGGTAAGACCTAGTTAGTAGAAAACAGTTGTATTTTTTTTCTGTGTTATTATGAATGCTGTGCACCTCTCCCCCTACTCTGCATCTTTGTCATGGACCTTGACCTTTATCGGTGTTTCCTAGTTTTTCCCTTCCTCTCACTACCTTCTGTGCTCTGCTAGTTGAAGGCCAGGCCGCTGGGATTACTATTTATGACTGGAGTGAAAACGAACTACCTTACTCTGCATCCAGGAAGGCAGTCCGTCTTGTGCCCCAACAAACACCAGGAAAGAACACTCATTACCATGCATGCTGTTTGTTTCTAGCCACTGTGTGTGTGTGTGTGTGTGTGTGTGTGTGTGTGTGTGTGTGTGTGTGTGTGTGTGTGTGTGTGTGTGTGTGTGTGTGTGTGTGTGTGTGTGTGTGTGTGTGTGTGTGTGTGTGTGTGTGTGTGTGTGTTTGAGAGAGCGCATGCATGCGAGCATGCCTGTGTGTGTGTGTATACATGCACAGCTGACTGGAAATTATTTTAATTTCTCTCCCTCTTAATAACTCATTCACAAAATAGGCAGCCATAGCACAAAGACACACATTGCTCAGTGACCTACAGTACATGTTGCATATCTAATGTGCTTTGCAATGGTATGTTCTAGCTACAGTACATTCCCTGTACTGTCTTTGCACATTTGTGTTTGGCCCACATTCTGTTCCCACAGGGTCGTTCCACCTCAAAAAGCACAAGAAAGAGGATTTCAACATCCATGTCTCAGATTGTGCTGAAATTGTTTAAAACACTATTTTGTTGAAATATAATTTGATCTCTGAGAAATTAAGCTAATTGATTGCACCCAAATTGGCTATTTTAATTTATAGGATTCATATAATATTCAATAAATATAGTGCCAAACATCCGATTTGGACCAAACTTTTTCCTACCATTGAATAAGACATGAGGAATCCAATTAAATTAAAAAGCCCCCCACAGGCCCCCCACACCCTCACCAAATCCCACCCCAACAACCAGTATATAGTATCAGTTCTCTATGTCTGACAAGTAGTATGGAGCTGTGGCTTGGAGTATTGCGTTTTCATACTATATAATGTATTCCTTGTGAATCTCGTGATGTCCTCCATGAAAGCAATTCAGTTTTTTCTTCTCTTAGAAAAAACTGTGTCCAGGAAACGGCCCGTGTGTTGTGTGTGTGTGTGTGTGTGTGTGTGGTTTATTCCTTAAAAAAAGGTCTGGATTAGTTAGACCATTCCTGGTGAAGAAGCAAACCATTAGGCTACAGCAGTTCTAATGGTTTCAATGTTATGTTCTCTAATGGTCTTCTATGGTAAAAGACTCAAACACACACTGTAGTATTTTGCAATGGTAATAAAGTTGGGTTTAATGGTAAATGTCACTAATCACACTACATATAGAGATGTTTTCTCATATTTTTATTGAAAAATGTATGACTGCCATGGAATGGTTTATAATTGTATTATTTTATTATGGTTTTCACAATATTTTGGTCACTAGCCCATTTCGCCATCCACGTTTTGGGATTGTAGGAAAAGTCTTCATATGAGCATTGCACCATAGGGATAGCCCTCTCAGAGAGATGCAATTATTCAAGGAGAGTTGGGTGGAAGCATTAGGTTGCTAAGAGAAGTACAAATTGAATTGCTTTCATGGAGGACTGGCTTGATTTGTGAAGATGACCACACAATTCATTTTCATTATCGGTTGTCTACCCAAAATACAAAAAAAATATATTGTGATTCATTTATAAATAATAATAAACACAAGAGACCAGCAAACTTTAAAAAAGGGCAAAACCTGGTACTTTAACATGGTTTAACAGGAAATACGGCAAGCAACTTTGAATGACAAATTTCTCTGAAAAGGGAAAGAAAACATCACCAGATTCACAGGGAATACAGATGCCATATCTTCATTTGATCATTCTGTTGTTGCAGGAATTTTCCTGCACAGAGGGAAATGCAAACTTGTACTGTATTTGAGGTTCAAAAAGGCTTCTAAAGTTTGCAATTTCTACTGTAAAATGTCAGACTTGATTTGCAAAAAATGGCCATTCATTATAATCTACATAATAAATCACATTTCCTGTTGCTGCAGGATTCTTTTTCTGCTGTAGCAAACTGGCTCAGATTACGATCCTACATCTGTACATTCAGGCCCGGCTCCAGGATGACATGCCTGATGGGACATTTAAAATATAACTAGAGCCCTAATAAAACAAGGTTCAAACGTATCTGAAATGTAGCCGTCAACAACCGTTGTTTTATATAATAACACAAGAAAGACATGCGCCCCACTAACACATACTGTACAAGTGTATCCGAAATGGCCTCCTAAGTGGTGCAGCGGTCTAAGGCATTGCATCGCAGTGCTTGAGGTGTCACTACAGACCCGGGTTCGATCCCTGGCTGTGTCGCAGCTGGCGCATGTACGCTGACATACCATACTGACAGTTTTACGGTGTTCCTAATGTTTGGTATACTCAGTGTATGTATACTGTATTCTAGAAATTATTCATACCTCTTAAATTATTCCACATTTTGTTGTCTTACAGACTGAATTCAAAATGGATTAAATATATATTTAATACCCCATAATACCCCATAATGACAAAGTGAAACATGTTTTTAGATTATTTTTTTTTAAATGTATTGAAAATGAAAACCAGAAATATCTAATTTACATAAGTATTCACACCCCTGAGTCAATACATGTTAGAATCACCTTAGGCAGTGATTACAGCTGTGAGTCTTCCTGGGTAAGTCTCTAAGAGCTTTGCAAACCTGGATTGTACAATATTTAAAAATGATTGAAGCTCTGTCAAATTTGTTGCTTATCATTGCTAGACAACCATTTTCAAGTCTTGCCATAGAAGTCTTGCCAAGTCAAAACTGTGACTCAACCACTCAGGAACATTCAATGTCGTCTTGGTAAACAACTCCAGTGTATACCTTGTGTTTGATGTTATTGAAGCAGACAACCAGGTTTTCCTCTAGGATTTTTCCTGTGCTTAGCTCTGTTCTGTTTATTTGTATCCTAAAAAACTCCCTAGTCCTTTCCGATGACAAGCATAACCATAACATGATGCAGCCACCACCATGCTTGAAAATATGAAGAGTGGTACTCAGTTGTGTTGTATTTTCCCCAAACATAATGCTTTCTTTCAGGACATAAAGTTAATTTTATTTTCCAAATTTTTTGCTGTTTTACTTTAGTGCCTTATTGCAAACAGGATGCACATTTTCTAATATTTTTATTCTGTACAAGCTTCCTTTTCACTGTCATCGAGGTTAGTATTGTGATGTAACTACAATGTTGTTGATCCATCCTCACTTTTCTCTTATCACAGCCATTAAACTCTGACTGTTTTAAAGTCACCATTGGCCTCATGGTGAAATCCCTGAGCGGTTTCCTTCCTTTCTGGCAATGGTGGTATTGATACACCATCCAACGTGTAATTATTAACTTCACCATCCTTAAAGGGATATTCAATATCTGCAATAGGTGCCCTTCTTTGTGAGGCATTGGAAAACATCCCTGGTCTTTGTGGTTGAATCTGTGTTTGAAATTCACTGCGCGACTGAGGGATCTTACAGATAATTGTATGTATGAGGTACAGAGATGAGGTAGTCATTCACAAATCATGTTAAACACTATTGTTGCACACAGAGTGAGTCCATGCAACATTGTTACTTGTTAAGCACATGTTTACTCCTGAACTAATATAGGCTTTTTTACTAATTTGTAAGCATTTCTCAAAACATAATTCCACTTTGACATTATCTCTCCGGGCGCAAAACCTGAAACCAAATGGGAGGGTTAGGGGGGGTGACTCGTGTCGGTGGCGGCTCCGGTGCGGGTCGTAGCCCCCCCCCCCAGACCCCGGATCCGACCATGGCGCCGGGCTGAATGACGTGCCAGGACTGGGCATCGGCACAGAGAAGGGCTCCGGCCCTGGAGCTGGGTTGGACGCCGTGCCTAGACTGGGCATCGGCGCAGAGGAAGGCTCCGGACATGGAGCTGGGTTGAACACCGCGCCCGGACTGGGCACCAGCGCAGAAGAAGGCTCCGGCCATGGAGCAGGACTGGACGCCGTGCCTGGACTGGACATCGGCGCAGAGGAAGACTCCCGCCCTGGAACAGGACTGGACGCCTTGCCTGGAAGAACCGGACCGTTGACCGTCGCTGTAGGTTCCGGACTGTGGACTGTCACGGGAGGTTCCGGACAGTGAAACGTCGCCGGGAGGTTCCGGACAGTGAAACGTCGCCGGGAGGTTCCGGACAGTGAAACGTCGCCGGGAGGTTCCGGACAGTGAAACGTCGCCGGGAGGTTCCGGACTGTGAAACGTCGCCGGGAGGTTCCGGACTGTGAAACGTCGCCGGGAGGTTCCGGACTGTGAAACGTCGCCGGGAGGTTCCGGACTGGGAACCGTCGCCGGGAGCTCTGGACTGGGAACCGTCGCCGGAAGCTCTGGACTGGGAACCGGCACAGGTGGCACCGGACTGGTGACACGCACTTCAGGGCGAGTGCGAGGAGGAGGCACAGGACATACCGGACTGGGGAGACACACTGGATACCTGGTGCGTGGAGCCGGCACAGGTGGCACCGGACTGGTGACACGCACTTCAGGGCTAGTGCGGGAAGCTGGCACAGGATGTACCGGACTGGGAAGGCGCACTGGAGGCCAGATGCTGCACCGGACCGGTGTCACGCTCTTCAGCACGCTTGTACGGCATCATTCTCATCGCTACCACCTCTATCCGGAATCTTTCATCAAATTCCTCCTCCGACTCCCAAACAGGCTCTGGCACTCTCCGCTGCTTGACCGCCAGCTCCATGTGCCCCCTCCCCCAAAAAATCTTGGGGTTTGTGGCCGTGGTCCCCGGCGTCGTCGCTGTCCTTCCATACTCCTTGGCGACTCCCGCCAAGGAAGGGTCTCGTGTCCTCTCATGTCCTCCCAAGTCCAAAACTTCCTTACCTCATTTTCACACTGCTTGGTCCTTTGTTGTTGGGATATTCTGTCACGAAATGAGAGGACCAAGGCGCAGCGTGAATTGAGTTCCACATCTTTAATACAAAGTGAAACTAGAAACAAAATAACAAAACTTACAAAGACCGTGACGACGTAGTGCTCAAACACACTAACACAAACAATATCCCACAAACACAGGTGGAAAAATGCTACCTAAATATTGTCAGGACCCGGTGCGAGAAACAGTCACTTAATAATTGGCAGAACCCAGAAGATGAGGCAGACACAGCAGTACTAGAGATGGTGGTTTAATGAAAAATGGATATCCTCCAAAATACAACGAAAAATCCACAAAGTGGTAAAAAACAGCAGGGAAAAACAAACCTCAAAAGACTACTCAAATAATAAACAAGAACAAAACCAGAGAACCTCTGGAAAATCCAACAAGAGAAAAGTCTATATAAAACAAGGCTTGGGCTGGGGCTGGGTGCTAACTTACAAACACTGAGCAAGGAACTAAGGAACACACAGGGTTTAAATACTAACAAGGGAATGACTTACAGGTGCAAACAATAATTGGAGCAAGAAAAACAAAAGGTACAAAAAAGGTGCAAGGGGGACATCTAGTGAACAAAACCTAAACAGTCCTGGCCAAAACCTGACAGAATCCCCCCCCTAGGAACGGCTCCTGACGTTCCTACCAGCCTTCTCAGGGTGGAGGACCCTGAACTGACGAATGAGGTCAGGGTCCAGTATGTCCTTGGCAGGAACCCAGGAGCGCTCCTCGGGACCGTAGCCTTCCCAGTCCACCAGATACTGCCAGGACCGCTGCACCCGGCGGGAATCCAGTATCCGGTGGACGGTATAAGCCGACTGGCCTCCGATGACACGGGGCGGAGGGGGAGGTCTGCCTGCCGGGATAAGGGGAGAAAAAACAACAGGTTTTAATAAGGAAATGTGAAATGTGGGATTGATCTTAAGGGATCTGGGTAAGTGCAGGCGAAAAGTAACGGGATTGACTCTCCTGGCAATCTTAAAGGGACCGATGAATCTCTGGGACAGCTTGCGAGACTCCACCCTTAGCGGTAAGTCTTTTGTTGAGAGCCATACTCTCTGGCCGGGGTACAGGGTAGGACCGGGACGGCGACGTCTGTTGGCTTGTCGCTGGTACTGCTGTGAGGAACGCAGAAGATTAAGACGGGCCTTCTTCCACGTAAGCCGACAGCGTCTGATGAACCTCGAGGCTGAAGGCACTCTGACTTCTGCCTCCTGGTCCGGGAACAATAGCGGAGCATAGCCAAACTGACACTCATGCGGAGACATACCAGTGGAGGAGGAGCACAAGGTGTTGTGCGCGTACTCGGCCCAAACAATGAAGGATGACCATGTGGACGGGTTGTTGGAAACCATACATCTGAGGGTGGTTTCCAGCTCCTGATTCATCCTCTCAGTTTGGCCGTTGGACTCCGGATGGTACCCTGAAGATAAACTGGCCGTGGCCCCTATGAGTTGGCAGAAGGCCTTCCAAAACCTTGAGGCGAACTGGGGACCTCTGTCGGAAACCATATCTTGCGGGATACCAAAGACTCGGAACACATGGTTAATCACCAACTCAGCTGTTTCCTTGGCAGAAGGTAATTTGGTCAAGGGAACAAACCTGGCCGCCTTAGAAAACCTGTCGATGATGACTAGGATAGTAGTATTACCATGGGACGGAGGAAGGCCAGTAATAAAGTCCAACGAGATATGGGACCAGGGTCGGTGGGGAATAGATAAAGGGTGAAGGAGTCCTTGAGGGCGGAGGTGAGAAGATTTGCCCTGGCAGCACACGGGACAGGCCTTGACGAAAGTGGCAACGTCTTCTTTTATGGTGGGCCACCAGAACTTACGCTGAATGAACTCCAAGGTGCGACCTACGCCCGGGTGACAGGTGAGGCGAGAGGAGTGCCCCCACAGAAGGACTTGGGATCTTGCTGCCTTGGGAACAAACAACCGATTAGCAGGACCTCCTCCAGGGCCCGGTTCGATGGCTTGAGCTTGTTTCACGGTATCCTCCACTTGCCACGAGATCGGAGCCACGATCTTAGCGGCCGGAAGGACAGTCATGTCAGTATCTTCTCGAATGGCAGGAGAGTAGATTCGTGACAAGGCGTCCGGTTTGAGATTCTTCGACCCGGGTCTATAGGTGAGGATAAACTGAAATTGGCTGAAGAAAAGAGACCATCGAGCTTGTCTGGAGTTCAACCGCTTCGCCTGCTGGATATACTCCAGATTTTTGTGGTCCGTAAGCACTTGAAACGGTTGAGAAGCCCCCTCGAGCCAGTGTCTCCATTCCTTCAATGCCATCTTAACCGCTAGGAGTTCACGATCCCCCACATCGTAATTCCTCTCGGCCGGGGTAAGCCGGTGAGAGAAGAAGGCGCAAGGATGAAGCTTCTTGTCTTCACCCCTCTGAGACAGGACAGCTCCAACCCCAACCTCTGATGCGTCTACCTCCACCACAAAAGGTTCATCCGCCGTTGGTAGTGTCAGGATGGGAGCAGAGAGGATGCGCTGCTTGAGTCCTTGGAAGGCCGTCTCAGCTTCTCTTCCCCACAGAAACCTTGTGTTGCCACCCTTGGTTACAGCTGAGAGAGGGGCTGCCACCGAGCTGAAGTTCTTGATGAACTTGCGGTAAAAGTTGGTGAAGCCCAGGAAACGCTGAACTTCCTTAACGGACTTGGGGGTGGGCCAATCCGCTACCGCCCCTACCTTCTTGGGGTCCATCTGGACTCGACCGGGTTCCACTATAAATCCCAGGAATTGTACTCGAGAGGAATGGAATTCACACTTTTCCGGCTTAACGTACAAATGGCTGTCTAGGAGGCGTTTGAGCACTTGTCTGACATGCTTGGTGTGTTCTTGAAGGGAGCTCGAAAAGATGAGGATGTCATCCAAGTAAACAAACACGAAAATGTTAAGCATATCCCTAAGCACATCGTTTATGAGCGCTTGGAACACAGCCGGGGCGTTGGTCAGGCCGAAGGGCATCACCAAGTATTCGTAGTGACCAGTAGGCGTGTTGAAAGCGGTCTTCCACTCGTCACCGGGTTTGATCCGCACAAGATGGTATGCGTTCCGCAGGTCAAGCTTAGTGAAGACCACTGCTTCCTGGAGCAGCTCAAAGGCTGTGGCCATAAGGGGTAGCGGGTAGCGGTTACGGTTATGGCATTGAGTCCCCGGTAGTCGATGCAAGGTCGTAATCCACCGTCTTTTTTGGCCACAAAGAAAAACCCTGCTCCCGCTGGCGAGGTGGATGGACGCATGAGGCCTGCTGCCAGAGAGTCCTTGATGTAGGTATCCATAGCAGCTCGTTCGGGAGGAGATAGGGAAAAGATCCGACCCCTGGGGGGGCAGGTGCCCGGAAACAGGTCGATGGGGCAATCGTAAGGTCTATGGGGTGGTAGTTTGGTGGCCCTCTGTTTGCTAAATACCGGTTTGAGGTCATGGTAACACTCGGGAACTCGGGACAGGTCGATGGATTCTAGAGACTCGGGAGGGGAACTCGGGGAACTTGGGAAGATACAAGTGGCTTGGCACGTAGGACCCCACTGCTTGATAGTGCCCACAGACCAGTCGATGTGAGGGTTATGGCTGTGAAGCCAGGGGTATCCAAGGACGAGAGGGAACTCGGAACACGAGGTCAGATGAAAGTTCATCACTTCCTGGTGTTGGGAAACTGAAAGTCGCAAGGGGGTAGTGACACGAGTGACAAGTCCAGATCCCAAAGGGCTTCCATCCAACGTAGTAACCCTTATGGGGTCACTTAGAGGTTCAGAGGGAACGCCATTCTCCTTCGCCCAGACACCATCCATGAAGTTACCTGCGGCTCCAGAGTCTACCAAGGCTTGAAGGGGAAGCTCGTGGTTGTCCCAGGAAAGGGTAACTGGAATGAGCAGGCGGGAGTTGGATGGATGGGAGGAGGTTATGTTTCCCGTTACAGTCCTCCCAGGCCTGCACGGGAGAGTGCCTTTTCCCTGGAGCCCGGAACACGTGGAGAGGAAATGGCCCGGTTTGCCGCAATATAGACAGCATCGCTCCCTCATCCGGCGGTCTCTCTCAGCCTGGGAGATGCGTCCAACCTGCATGGGTTCCGGTGGAGTCAGCGAGGATAAAGGTGGAGACTCGGAGCTGGGACCGATAGGAGCTAGGGTGAGAGATCTACGGTTGAGCTCTCTCTCTCTCAGACGCTGGTCTATGCGTGAAGCCAACTTGATCAGGGACTCGAGGTTGTCTGGTGGTTCCCGAGTGGCCAGTTCATCTTGGATGGTGTCGGAAAGACCCTTCAAAAAGCACACTGTGAGCGCCTCGTCGTTCCAGCCACTCGCTGCTGCCACCGTGTGGAACTGGATGGCATAGTCCGTCACGCTGCGCCGACCTTGGCGGAGAATCAGGAGCTGTTTGGCTGAGTCAGGACCGCTGGTAGGACCTTGAAACACTCGCTTGAATTCTTCAGCAAAGGTAGAGTAGCTGGCACAGCAGGGACTTTGGGCATCCCACACAGCAGTAGCCCAGGCTAGGGCTTTTTCCGACAGCAGGGTGATGATATATGCTATCTTGGACCGGTCGGTGGGAAACGACGAGGGTTGCAGCTCGAAGGAGAGAGAACATTGGGTGAAAAACCCCTTACAAACACTCGGATCACCTGAGAACCGTTGGGGAGGCGGCAGACGAGGTTCAGCCAGGGGGTTAACTGCCACGGGCACTTGAATCTGATGAACTGGAGCAGAAGCGGTTGCAGGAGAAAGTTGATCAGAAATCTGCTTTATGGAAGTCATCATCTCCGACAGAAGTTGAGAATGTCCAGCCAGTAAGGCCTCTTGCTGAACCAGAGCAGCTTCGTGACGTTGGACAGTCCCCTCGTGGTGGGACAGCATGGGAAAAAAGTCCTGGGTACTGGCTGCCTCTGGGTTCATATTAAAGGCTCAGTGTTTCTGTCAGGACCCGGTGCGAGAAACAGTCACTTAATAATTGGCAGAACCCAGAAGATGAGGCAGACACAGCAGTACTAGAGATGGTGGTTTAATGAAAAATGGATATCCTCCAAAATACAACGAAAAATCCACAAAGTGGTAAAAAACAGCAGGGAAAAACAAACCTCAAAAGACTACTCAAATAATAAACAAGAACAAAACCAGAGAACCTCTGGAAAATCCAACAAGAGAAAAGTCTATATAAAACAAGGCTTGGGCTGGGGCTGGGTGCTAACTTACAAACACTGAGCAAGGAACTAAGGAACACACAGGGTTTAAATACTAACAAGGGAATGACTTACAGGTGCAAACAATAATTGGAGCAAGAAAAACAAAAGGTACAAAAAAGGTGCAAGGGGGACATCTAGTGAACAAAACCTAAACAGTCCTGGCCAAAACCTGACAAATATGATCCCCAATTAGAGGCAATGATTACCAGCTGCCTCTAATTGGGAACCAAACCAAAACACCAACATAGAAATTTTAAAATAGAACACCCCCTCGTCACGCCCTGACCTACTACACCATAGAGAAACAAGGGCTCTCTATGGTCAGGGCGTGACAGAACCCTTTCAATGGATCCTCAAATAACTTTTTGAAGAACCTTTCGGGGTTCATTTTTTTAGCTACCCCCCTATTATTATTATTATTATCATTATTAATAATAATAATAATACGCATGACAATAACAACACTAACACAATATTTTAGTTCTCAGTGTTTATTATGATTTTAGTGGCAAAGCTGAATAAAAAAAATCTAAATATGAGGTAAACTCCGAGCAGAGCCACAATTCCAATGGGTATATCCTCTGGTGTGTTGATGTTAATGTGTTGATCCATAGCCATAGCCAGAATGATTTTGCAGTGCATGGTGATCGTACAGGTTTCGTGTTATATTAATCAGAGGTGTAGGGAGGTGAAGTCTGTGAATCCAAAAAATAGTAATTATACAGATGATTAACAAAACATGCACACGACAGAATTCATACCCTGGTTTTTGTGGTGAATGCGAATGGGGAAAAAAAGGTATACCTTGTCCATAATGTAGAGGCCTATGGGATATTCATTGAAGAGGTAAGGGAGGATGGTAAATGTGATCAGCATAACATAACGTACCAATAGCAATTGACATGCCTTTGTATGCCTCCTCGTCTGTATACCTGCAGACACAAAAGTGAGCAGTTCAGTCATCTCCACCTAATACAGCTAGCCTTCAACATATTCTTATAGCCTGCAGTACATATTCTTACCTCTTTGTTGATTGATATCCATTGAATTGTGTCCATTTTCTGTTTTTAGAAAGATTTGCACAAATGTGAAAAGATAGATGGTATCTTCATAAAACAATATCAATTTAGATCATACAAGGGACCTTAAATTTAGATCTTTACATTTTTCAGTTAAGTGCCTGCACCTGCTGTCCTTTCAAATCCAAATGTTTCAGTTAGGTTTTTTAGAGTGCACCATAAGTCCCATTAGAATAAATATGTGATTCATGTTCTCCTTGTCCAAATAAAAGAAGCTTAACTCAAAAGGTCTCCACCTATGCACTGAGCGCTGAGAGAAGTTCACAATCACTTGGGACACGTCAATACATATGTATGTACAAACACATCAAAGTTGGAGTGGAGTCGAATTGAACTCGAAGGTAAAAGTGGACAAGGGATGTCTCACAGGATGAGGGCTTTGGATAAACAGTATAGTGCTTGTTGATTTAGGAATGTATACAGAGTGTGATCTACTGCAGAATGTTACCGTATAGAATTCTGTGGGGCATGAAAAGGTATTTCCTTCTGAATCTTACCATGACAGTCTGTGTAACTGGGGCCCTGTTTTTTTTCTTCTTCTCCTGAACACGTTACCCGACTTGGAAAAACTGGGTCCTACTTATATAATATACACCAAAAGCCACTGCACATGGTAGGTCAATTCTGATAGAGTTGTACATATTTTCAGGTACAGTAATTTGGTGTTTATCGTCGAGGATTCCTCGAGTGTGTCTGGATTAAGACCCCTCTCACAGCTGTGCACATGGCACACTCCTATAAATACCCTGGGCCACAGAGACAAAGCCCCCAGTCTTCTGCTGCTCATAAGGCCTGACAACGTAACACTGTCTGTCTCACACACTGGAATGCCTGCTGAGACCAGCCTGACCAACAGCTCTCTCTCTCACATAGAGGCAGGGTGAAATCATATGCTATTATGGAGATATGAATAGAGATGTAAGAGCCGAAGTGGTCTTTGTCCGAGAGTGGCCCCCAATGCATGAAGGAGGACTCTGTATCTGCTGACCCCAAGGTCAAGGCCCCTAGCAGGGGAGGCTGAGATACTTTGACTGGGCTGGGGGTTTTATCATGGTCATAGATGGGAGTTTGCTGAACTGAGACCTCATTTTCATGACTTGTCCCTCCTCTAACCTCTGAGCGTGTCACGGATAGCCAAGCAGGTCGTAGAATAACGATAAGAGACGTAGAGAGAGCTGTTCAAGCACGCACATCCCTAAGAGGTTTGGAGACATTTTATGAATGATTTGAATTCCCTCCTCAAATCTCACAAAGCGCCCCAGGAAGCCCATTACACAACCATCCTCACTGTTCACTTCTCAAGTATGTTGGTTATACTGTGTAATGTGTGTGTGTGCAGCATATTCTAGACTTCACAATATTCCTCCATCTCAGTAGAGCTGTTGGGGGTGTCGTTCTGCAAATGTACAAATATAACTCCCGTGACTGCATGATTGAGGTCTCATGACTGGGTCTTTAGCTGAGGAGTCTATCCACTCACAAACACACACACACACTCTTGTATCTCTTCCATTCTTCGGCAGTATGGTCTAAAAAGGGTTTTGTGAGGAATAGGGGGGGGGGGGGGTGAATACTAGGGGAATCATTCTCTCTTGGGGTCAGTGTAGCAGGAGCAGGACAGGCTGTGCCTCTGGACAGATGAGGTCCAGTAGTTTCTATCATGGCTGTGCTGCTGATAAATAGGTCTGTCCTCTGCAGAGCATTGTCACAAACTTCCTGTTGATGTGCTGTAAACCGCTTTGTGTTGAAATAATGGGAGAGCAGCATCCTGAGTCTAAATAGAGACATTCACAAAAACAACTGAGATGGTAAAAATAGTTGATGCTATGGTGTGTTATTCTTGCAATGTGGTGGTGGCGTCTTGACAATGAGGATGCGGCCAAAGTAAAAAAAAATTGTAGACTTCCCGAAGACTCAAAGTCAGTCACACTGACCAGTTGTTGTAATGGAGCATAGACCACCTCTGGGAGATGGATATTCTCAGGAAATATCTCTTATCTCCTGAACGTGTCTTATAATGCTTCACTTCTGTTCTCATTGCCTTTTAATCTTCTGAGGACTGCCCTGGTGTCATTACTATGTAATGACACATGTTGCCAATGTCATCCTACAACGCTGTCCTGTTCTTCCCCTCCCTCTGAGTGCTGTGGCCTGTTTGTCTGTCTGAGATCTGTGATTGACCCAGTCCAACTTGTTGTTGTTGTCAACATTGAATTACATCCTCTCTCCCATGAGGGCCATGTGGCCTCCATGTGACCGGGCTCTGGTTGCACAAAGGCCCTCTCTGTGGATCCCTCCGCGGTCCTCACTGAGTGTGATGAACAGCAAGCCTCCTTCCCGCAACAGCTGATGTGCATCTTCAGAGGGAGTCTGTCCTGTCCTTGGTTGTGTACTGTAGGGAGGACAGGGCAGGTCAAACCAGACCACATAGCTCTCTTTCCTCTCAGCTCTCTCACATAGCTCGCTCTTCTCCTAGACTGGAGACCATCGTTGTGTGTAGATATATCTCACTAAGCTTTGGTCTGGAGGGCACATTACTGGACAGCGAGATAGGAGACATACAGCAATGTGATATCATTAAGACTCACAGACAGAGATAGAATCAGCTGATCTTTTGTGCGATGCAAAGGTAAAAGAAGGTGATGGGATGAAGGCGATGATGAAGTGCATTTTGGATGCTGTAGGGGACGAGCGTATAGGAATAGTAAGCAAAAGGGTTGATAAAAGCTGCTTCATCAGCCTAGACGGGAAATCTCAGCTGCAGGACATAAGGCGTCCACATCAACAACAAACTATCATGGTCCAAACACACCAAGACAGTTGTGAAGAGGGCATGATAACACATTTTCCCCCTCGGGAGACTGAAAAGATTTGGCATGGGTCCCCAGATCCTCAAAAAGTTCTACAGCTGCACCATCGAGAGCATCCTGACTGATTGCATCACCGCCTGGTATGGCATCTGACAGTAAGGCGCTACATAGGGTAGTGCCTACGACCCAGTACATCACTGGGGCCAAGCTTCCTGACATCCAGGACCTATATACTAGGCAGTGTCAGAGGAAGGCCCAAAAAATTGTCAGAGACTCCAGCCACCCTAGTCATAGACTGTTCTCTCTGCTACCGAACAGCAAGCGGTACCGGAGCGCCAAGTCTAAGACCAAAAGGCTCCTTAACAGCTTCTACCTCCAAGCCATAAGACTGCTGAACAATTAAACCCCCCACACCCCACACCCTTTGTTTTTACACTGCTGCTACTCGCTGTTTATTATCTATGCTTAGTCACTTTACAAATTACCTCGACTAACCTGTACCCCCGCACATTGACTCAGTACCGGTACCCCCTGTATATAGCCTCGTTATTGTTATGGAAATGTATTGTGTTACTTTTTGATTGATTAGATTTATTTAGTAAATATTTTATTAACTCTATTTCTTGAACTGCATTGTTGTTTGATTTCATATCCATGTACCCATAATGCCGATGGATGCCTCTGGACCGCACACAGCTGCCTCCCAACGCCTCTGCACATATCAGCTACAGTGTGTGTGTATGTTTGTGTTGTTTTTTTGTTCTAATTTCTAACATTGCCTTGTCGCCCTTTCTTTTTTTGTGTGAGCGGTAAAATCCGACAGGCTATAATCTTCCAAAAGTATATATAAAAAAGTATGTGGACACCTCTTCAAATTAGTGCATTTGGCTATTTCAGCCACTCCCATTGCTGACAGGTGTATAAAATCGAGCACACAAACATGCTATCTCCATAGACAAACATTGGCAGTAGAATTGTCTTACTGAAGGCTCAGTGACTTTCAACGTGGCACCGTCATAGGTTGCCACCTTTCCAACAAGTCTATTCGTCAAATTTATGCCCTGCTAGAGCTTCCCCGGGCAGCTGTAAGTGCTGTTATTGTCACACCCTGATCTGTTTCACCTGTCTTTGTGATTGTCTCCACCCCCCTCCAGGTGTTGCCCGTCTTCCCCATTATTCCCTGTGTATTTATACCGGTGTTCTCTGTTTGTCTGTTGCCAGTTTGTCTTGTTTGTCAAGTCAACCAGCGTTTTTTTGTATCAGCGCCTGCTTTTCCCCAGTCTCTCTTTTCTTGTCTTCCTGGTTTTGACCTTTGCCTGTCCTGACCCTGAGCCCGCCCACTTGACCACTCTGCGTGCCCCTGACCCTAAGCCTACCTGCCATCCTGTACCTCTGCCCCTGTTATAAACATTGTTACTTCGACACAGTCTGCATCTGGGTTTTACCTTTATCCTGATAGTTATTGTGAAGTGGAAACGTCTAGGAGCAACAACGGCTCAGCCACGAAGTGGTAGGCCACACAAGCTCACAGAACGGGACCGCCGAGTGCTGAAGCGTTTAGCGTGTAAAAAACGTCTGTCCTCGGTTCCAACATTCACTACCAAACTGCCTCTGTTCATCGGGTGCTTAAAGAAATGGGTTTCAATGGCATGCGCAATGCCAAGCGTCGGCTGGAGTGGTGTAAATCTCACCACCATTGGACTCTAGAGAAGTGTAAACGTGTTCTCTGGAATGATGAATCATGCTTCATCATCTGGCAGTCCGATGGACGAATCTGGGTTTGGCAGATGCCAGGTGAACGCTACCTGCCCGAATGCATAGTGCCAACTGTAAAGTTTGGTGGCGGAGGAATAATTGTCTGGGGCTATTTTTCATGGTTTGGGCCAGGCCCCTTAGTTCCAGTGAATGGTAATCTTAACGCTACAGCATACAGTGACATTCTAGACGATGCTGTGCTTCCAACTTTTTGGCAACAGTTTGGGGAAGGCCCTTTCCTGTTTCAGCATGACAATGCCCCCGTGCACAAAGCGAGGTCCATACAGAAATGGTTTGTCGAGATCGGTGTGGAAGAACTTGACTGGCCTGCACAGAGCCCTGACCTCAACTCCAACGAATACCTTTGGGATCAATTGGAACACTGACTGCGAGCCAGGCATAATCGCCCAATATCAGTGCCTGACCTCACTACTGCTCTTGTGGCTGAATGGGAGCAAGTCCCCTCCCAGAAGAGTGGAGGCTGTTATAGCAGCAAAGGGGGGACCAACTCCATATTAATGCCCATGATTTTGGAATGAGAGGTTCAGGGAGCATGTGTCCACATACTTTTGGTCATGAAGTGTATATATAAACTACCGTTCAAAGGTTTGGGGTCACTTAGAAATGTCCTTGTTTTTGAAAGAAAAGCACATTTTTGTCCATTAAAATAACATCAAAATGATCAGAAATACAGTGTAGACATTGTTAATGTTGTAAATGACTATTGTAGCTGGAAATGGCTGATTTTTAATGGAATATCTACATAGGCGTACAGAGGCCCATTATCAGCAACCATCACTCCTGTGTTCCAATGGCACGCTGTGTTAGCTAATCCAAGTCTATCATTTTAAAAGGCTAAGTGATCATTAGAAAACACTTTTGCAATTATGTTAGCACAGCAGAAAATAAATAAAACTGTCCTTCTTTAAACTAGTTGAGTATCTGGAGCATCAGCATTTGTGGGTTCGATTACAGGCTCAAAATGTCCAGAAACAAATAACTTTCTTTTGAAACTCATCAGTCTATTCTTGTTCTGAGAAAGGAAGGCTATTCCATGCGAGAAATTGCCACGAAACTGAAGATCTCGTACGACGCTGTGTACTACTCCCTTCACAGAACAGCACAAACTGTCTCGAACCAGAACAGAAAGAGGAGTGGGAGGAGTGGGAGGCCCCGGTGCACAACGGAGCAAGAGGACAAGTACATTAGAGTGTCTAGTTTGAGAAACAGATGCCTCAACAGAAGTCCTCAACTGGCAGCTTCATTAAATAGTACCCGCAAAACACCAGTCTCAACATCAACAGTGAAGAGGCGACTCCGGGATGCTGGCCATCTAGGCAGAGTTCCTCTGTCCAGTGTCTGTGTTCTTCAGGAGGAGTAGCGTCCAAACCAAGTGATTTGCCTTGATGTTATCCAATGCCATTTTCAGTTCATGGAGAGAGATGTGGTCTCCCAGCGAGCCGTCTTCCTCAGTTGAGAGAAAAGGAGTTCTTATATCTTTAAAATTGGCTTGGTGTGGATTGGCTCAATCTGGCTTGGTGTGGATTTACAATGAGAGATGTACAATTATTTCAACTGGAGAATCTTTAGTTAATTAATTTGGGTTCTGATAGTAATTCACAAGATTCATTTACATTTACATTTAAGTCATTTAGCAGACGCTCTTATCCAGAGCGACTTCGGTTTGGTATCCACTTTAGCATGATTCATTCACCGGTTTTATTTGTAAATCGAGGGCAGAGGTAATCTCCTCACGAACAATCTCAAGAATAGTAGCGGCCAGCTCTTTCTGTTGTCTGGTGTTGAGAACCGCCATGTTCCCACAGTTGAATTGTGGATGGATAAATTCTAGCTGCTGGAGCCTAATAGACCTGCTAGTTATTTATTGTCACACAAAGAATGTCCCACACCTTAATAGGATGTTAAGTATTGACAAGTTTTAAGAAATACGTTCATAGTAATTTGCAAAAGAAAGCCAAGAGAAAGCCACGCGTTTCAATGCATGCCACCAGAACCAAACTCACCGGACTGCATTGTCCCCGTTTCTTCAAGAGCATTGTCATTGTCATTGTTTAATTTTGGCCCTTGTCTGGACAATGGTGTATTGTTAGGGTGCGGAAAGGCTGAGTGCAAGGGGCTTGAATGAAGGCTCAGGATAACCTCCCCTCTCTGTGTTTGTGACCTATCCAGTGTAGGATGTAACTTTGTTGAATTACTGGAGACATTACGGTTGTCGCTACCTCTTGGCGCTGTCTACTTTGACTCTGTTGGATTAGCACAAAGATCTTTGGTAAGTACTTGTAGATATAAGAGGCTGTCTGTTTCTTTGTTAGTGGTAGCATCAGTGCTGGTCAGTTGGCTGATTTGACATTACTTGTACCGTAAGCCAACTTTGATGATACTGGATAAAGTTCTCAGGGGAGAGAGTACACGTCAGGTTTCGTGGTCTTAGCTGACAGCTCTGTGATCTGGGAGTGTTGACAGTTGACAGGCAAGGCTTTGTTGACCTGAACTCACAGAACCACGGCAGGGGTCAAAAGTCGTAGTGTTCAATCACTCTGTGTAGGTGTGGCTGCAGGGGAACGTGACTAGATGAGGCCTCTCTGAGCACTGTGGCTGTACTAAACTAACTGTAACACCACCATGATCCCCCGGCCAGGCAGGCTGACACACTTCCCAGAGGTGTGTAGGATTGAGGGTGTTGCATGGGAACGCGAGCAGCGCGGAAACTGGGCGGAAGGGTGGACGGGCCCCTCTCTGGCCCAGGCAGTAGGGTTCACACACAGACAATGGAGCCCTGGAGACCCAGGGCGGTGGAGTTGTGATTGCACCCCGCACCGCTAAAATAACACACACATCCTACCGTACCGCTTAGCCTGCTTCCGCTCCGCTCCCCTTTTCCCTCATCCTTGTATCCTCATACACACATACTGTAGTATATTCATGCACTCTCTCTCTCACACACTCTTTCACACACACACACACACACACACACACACACATCTCTTTTGTATAGCAGCAGAACTACGTTTTTTCTTATTTTGTTTGGCTTCATTTCCTTGTTTCAAGGGGAAGGAAACCGACCATTCTCTGTGGAAACCATCTGCTGTCCTTCAAACGTCTCTCAATAAATTAGAGTGAAATTCCATCTGCTTACTGTGAGAGAACAAAAAGTCAGCAGCCATTCATTAGCTTACAAACAGTCTCTCTAAAGACACACTCAAACGACAAGTCTTTTTTTTTTTAAAGATGGAACCAAAGGAGCAGTGAAGCTGATTCATATGCATATGAAGCTCCCTGGTATGTCTGAGTGTTGAGTCTAGTGAGTTGGAGGAAGTGCTGTCCTGCTGTGAGTGCGTTGGCAGGTATTTGGCTCAGCTCAGTCAGTGGCTTTTGGGGTCACCGTGGTTTCCTTGTGTGTCGGCTGTAGCCGTGAGGACGTGTCAGAGTGTGTCAGTGTGGTGAGCAGTTAGAGAGAGAGAGAGAGAGAGGCAGCAGTGTCAAGGTCACTGGATCATCCTCACCCCCCCACCGGATATTCTCTCTGGAGCGACAAACCCAAAGCAACACTATTCCTGTTGGATGGAAACCTTCTACTGACTGACTATGCATGCAATGAGACATCCATTGTGGTTTCTTAGACATTGCCCAGTGATCTGTCATGTAATTGCCAGTCGATAACCCCATCACATCATCTCCAGCAGAAGTCAATTACTTCATAAATCATTGAGCTTTGACTATCATCTCCCATCCTTTTTTTGTGTGATCCAGTTTCAACCACCAGAGACCAGACCCTGGGAAGTGGAACTCCTCAAAGAGAAGTAGAGATGAAAGTCTCTTTGAGTAGTTCCACCCCCTAGAGGGAAAGAGAGAGGGAGGAAGAGAGAGTAAAGGAGGTGGGGTGTAACAGCAGGAGAGTCAATAATTTGAGCCCAGCCTACTGTAGACCACAATACCAGGGAAGGAGAGAGGGAGTGAGGGTGAATGAGAGTGACACCTCAGCCGAACTGTGTGTTTAGAGCTCTGCAATCCCAGAGACAAGCACAGCTGATGTGTGGATTACCACAGCAATTCTCACTGGAGCTGTTTTTGGAAAATGGTGGGCTTCTCTTCCTCTTCAGCTGTTGAAACCGGTAAGTAACCAAATTGACTGCATGCCTGCATTATACTTGGTCTTGGCAGCCCGCTATTGTCTCTCAGTGGTCTGTGTGTGTTGTTTGTCCCAGTCTCTCAGGACTGTAACATTTGAGTTGGAAATACACTAAAAGTATGTGGACACGCCTTCAAGTTAGAGTATTAGTCCATTTCAGCCACACCCGTTGCTGACAGGTGTATAAAACCGAGCACACAGCCATGAAATCTACATAAACAAACATTGGCAGTAGAATGGCCCATACTGAAAAGCTCAATGACTTTCAATGTGGCACCATCATAGGATGCAAACAACCTTTCCAACACGTCAGTTCATCAAATTTCTCCCCTGCTAGAGCTGCCCCGGTCAACTGTGAGTGCTAATATTGTGAAGTGCAAACTTCCAGCAGCAACAATGGCTCAGCCGCAAAGTGGTAGGCCACACAGGCTCACAGAAAGGGACCGCCGAGTGCTGAAGCATGAAGCTCGTAAAAAGCATCTGTTCTCGGTTGCAACACTCACTACCGAGTTCCACACTGCCTCTGGAAGCAACGTCAGCACAATAACGATTTGTCGGGAGCTTCGTGAAATGGGTTTCCATGGCCGAGGAGCCGCAAACAAGCCTAAGATCACCATGCGCAATGCTAAGCGTTGCCTGGCGGTGTGTAAAGCTTGCCGCCATTGAACTCAATCACATTTTCCCATCTGGCAGTCCGACGGACAAATCTGGGTTTGGTGGATGCCAGGAGAATGCTACCTGCCCGAATGCAAAGTGCCAAGTGTAAAGTTTGGTGGAGGAGGAATAATGGTCTGGGGCTGTTTTTGATGGTTCGGGCTAGGCCCCTTAGTTCCAGTGAAGGGAAATCTTAACGCTAAAGCATACAATGACATTCTAGACAATTCTGTGCTTCCAACTTTGTGGCAACAGTTTGGGGAGGGTCCTTTCCTGTTTCAGCATGACAATGCTACCGTGCACAAAGCGAGGTCGATACAGAAATGGTTTGTCGAGTTTGGTGTTGAAGAACTTGACTGGCCTGCACAGAGCCCTGACCTCAACCCCATTGAACACCTTTGGGCTGAATTGGAACACCGACTGCAAGCCAGGCCTAATCACCCATCAGTGTTTGACCTCACTAATGCTCTTGTGGCTAAATGGAAGCATATCCCTGCAGCAATGTTCCAACATCTAGTGGAAAGCCTTCCCAGAAGAGTAGAGGCTGTTATAGCAGCGAGGGGGGGACTAACTCCGTATCAATGGCCATGATTTTGGAATTAGATATTCGACGAGTAGGTGTCCACATACTTTCGGCCATGTGGTGTAGTTGTGTGTATAGATCGTGTGTACAGTCTTATCAGAGGTCCTACTGAACACTGTATCTCCACTTCCTGAGGCTACGCGGACGTTTTCTCAAATAATTATCTCTGACCCTGTCTACTTTTCAGACAGAGTTCTGTTTTGATAGGACCAATTCATTTCCCTTGCTTGTTCATTCATTGAGACGTCGGTGTGTTATTACAGAGATATCTGTTTTACGTCTTGATACCTGCCATGTTTCTCTGGATAGCTGTGTTCTAATACAAACCATCAAGTTAATCTCATGAACAATTCTTGTCAGTCAAGGCCCTTTAGACATACAAAGACAATTTTATTACTGCATCCGGTGTTGTTACATGCTGGAGTTCTGTCATGTTAATTAGGTTCCTTCTGTGTGGTATAACCTGAATGTTGCCTCAACTGTTCAAATAAGCTGACCAGGCAACGTCTGACTTTCTGACCACCCCAGACATTACGGCACCCCACTTCTAAACAACACTCTTACTGGGCTATATTCAGAGGATCGCGAAATCGTATGAAATCATAGTGTTTGTGTTTTGTGCTGAACTTGTTTGCCCTTGTTTCAGAGGTAGGCCTAATGGTTTTGTTGTGTTATGATGGAGTAACTGCTGGTGATGCAGACGTCGAAGAGAGCAGACAGTTTTTAATAAGATTGTGGAAGATCCTGACTGTGCTAACATAACCTTACAATTAGACTTGTTTCCACATGAATGCATCTGCTCACAAAGCACTTCAGGTCTGCACTTTGAAGCTGCTCAGTTTGTTGGTGTAAGACATGGTGAAGGTCCAGTGGGCAGAGAAATGAAACACTTTAACCGACAGGTTATTTGATCTGCTATGAGCAGAGATAAAGACAACAACCTTTTGGACTAAAGCAAAAGAAACAGTCCCATATTGTAGTGATTACTCGAGACCAGGAAAAACATCTCTCAGATCCAGAGACCTCAAAGAAAAACAGGTGGTCTTGAGATTACTGAGATTACTGTCTACACACGCTGAGTTTTTCAGTCTCTTCCCTACCACTGTGGTGTGTGCGTGTGTGCGTGTGTGCGTGTGTGTGTGTGTGTGTGTGTGTGTGTGTGTGTGTGTGTGTGTGTGTGTGTGTGTAATGCTCCTCTCCAGGAGAGACCCACATCCAGTGACTGGTACTGCAGTTCTGGTGTCTCCATTCAGCTCCAGGAATGCCCCACTACAGATAAGAAATGTGAAGCCTCTCATCTACTGAGAGAAACAACTGATCACCAGGGTAGCTGATGAACAGATGTTTCTGTATAACGAAATGGTCCTGTCATGGGTTTGAGGGTGCCAGGAAGAGAGGTGTGGAAAGTCATCCAAAATGTGTCATCCAAAATGTGGAGTTCATTCAATCCAAGATGGCGTAGCAGTCAGACGTGTGTCTTTGTCTTGTCCCGTCCTGTCCTGTCCCATGTATATATCGTTTTCTTCGTATATATTTCGTATAGATTTTAATCTCACTTTCCATCTACGGACTGGCAATACTCTCCTGCAACCCGTCTCACCCAATGTGGTACATATCTGCTATTTTTATACTTTAGAACCGGAACCCCTTTCAGAAGCTAGCCAGCTAACTAGCTACTAGCTAGTAGTCAGTTAGCCAATGCTAGCGGTCCTCACCGTTAACTCGGACATCAGCCGGCCTCAACCCGGTCAATTCCTGCCAGTCTGCACAGCGCGATATCAACCCAGAGCATATTGGACTGCTTTTTCTCTACCACATCTCCGGATTCCTACCGCAAGATCTGAACCTTTACACCGGATCATCGCAGCTAGCTAGCTGCTATCCAAGTGGTTACTCCTGGTTAACGTCTTGTCCCGGAACAAGCACCAGTTAGCCTGGAGCTAGCCTCGAGCTAGGCCCATCTCCCGGCTAGCCAAAGAGGTCCACCAGCCAATTCTTGGGCTCTTTTACCAATTGGCTTGGACCCTTTACTGCCAACGTGGAGCCCTGCAGATCCATCACGACTGGTCTGCCGACATAACCGTCTGAGGTGGTCTCAACAGGCTCTTTCGTTGCGACGTCGCCAGATGCCCATCTGCTAGCCCTGGCCCGCTAGCTGCCTGAAACCCCGTGTCTCCAGCTCGCCTAGTGTAGCAGCGACTACGGAATTGGCTCCCTGACTCATCTAGTGCTACTCATTGGACCCTATGATCACTCGGCTACACATGCCTCTCCCTAATGTCAATATGCCTTGTCTATTTCTGTTTTGGTTAGTGATTAGTGTCTTATTTCACTGTAGAGCCCCTAGCCCTGCCCAATATGCCTTAGATAGCCCTTTTGTTCCACCCCCCACACATGCGGTGACCTCACCTGTCTTAACTGGTGCCTCTAGAGACAAAACCTCTCATCGTCACTCAATGCCTAGGTTTACCTCCACTGTACTCACATCCTACCATACCTTGAATCTATTCTTCCACGCCCAGAAATCTGCTCCTTTTACTCTCTGTACCGAACGCACTAGACGACCAGTTCTTATAGCCTTTAGCCGTACCCTTATCTTACACCTCCTCTGTTCCTCTGGTGATGTATAGGTTAACCCATGCTCTGCAGCCCCCAGCACCACTCCCATTCCCCAGGCCATCTCATTTGTTGACCTCTGTAACCATAAAAGCCTTGGTTTCATGCATGTTAACATGAGAAGCCTCCTCCATAAGTTTGTTTTATTCACTGCTTTAGCACACTCCGCCAACCCTGATGTCCTAGCCGTGTCTGAATTATGGCTTATGAAGGCCACCAAAAATCCTGCAATTTTCATCCCTAACTATAACATCTTCCGACAAGATAGAACTGCCAAAGGGGGCAGAGTTGCAATCTACTGCAGATATAGCCTGCAGGGTTCTGTCATACTATCCAGGTCTGTGACCAAACAATTTGAGCTTCTACTTATAAATATCCACCTTTCAAGTCTCTCACCATTGTCGCTTGTTATAAACCCCCATCAGCCTTCAGCTGTGCCCTGGACACCATATGTGAATTGATTGCCCCCCATCTATCTTCAGATTTCGTACTGTTAGGTGACCAAAACTGGGATATGCTTAACACCCCGGCCATCCTACAATCTAAAATAGATGCCCTCAATCTCACACAAATTATTAAGGAACATACCAGGTACAACCCTAAATAAGTAACCATGGGCACCCTCTCAGATATCAACATGACCAACTTGCCCTCTAAATACACCTCTGCTGTCTTCAACCAGGATCTCAGCGATCACTGTCTCATTGCGTGCGTGATGGGTCCACGGTCAAACGACCACCCCTCAACAATGTCAAACGCTCCCTGAAACACTTCAGCGAGCAGGCCTTTCTAATCGACCTGGCCCGGGTATCCTGGAAGGATATTGACTTCATCCCGTCAGTAGAGGATGCCTGGTTGCTCTTTAAAAGTGCTTTCCTCGCCATCTTAAATAAGCATGCCCCTTTCAAAAAATGTAGAACTAAGAACAGATATAGGCCTTGGTTCACCCCAGACTTGACTGCCCTTGACCAGCACAAAAACATCCTGTGGCGTTCTGCATTAGCATCGAATAGCCCCCGCGATATGCAACTTTTCAGGGAAGTCAGGAACCAATATACACAGTCAGTTAGGAAAGCTAAGGCTAGCTTTTTCAAACAGAAATTTTCATCCTGTAGCACTAATTCCAAAAAGTTTTTGGACACTGTAAAGTCCATGGAGAATAAGAGCACCTCCTCCCAGCTGCCCACTGCACTGAGGCTAGGAAACTCTGTCACCACAGATAAATCTACGATAATCGATCATTTCAATAAGCATTTTTCTACGGCAGCAACTTGCCCAAGCCCCCCCTGCTTCTCCTTCACCCAAATCCAGACAGCTGATGTTCTGAAAGAGCTGCAAAATCTGGATCCCTACAAATCAGCTGGGCTAGACAATCTGGACCCTCTCTTTCTAAAATTATTAGCCGAAATTGTTTCAACCCCTATTACTAGCCTGTTCAACCTCTCTTTCGTATCGTCTGAGATCCCAAAGATTGGAAAGCTGCAGCGCTCATCCCCCTCTTCAAAGGGGGAGACACTCTAGACCCAAACTGTTATAGACCTATATCCATCCTGCCCTGCCTTTCTAAAATCTTCAAAAGCCAAGTTAACAAACAGATCGCCGACCATTTAGAATCCCACCGTACCTTCTCCACTATTCAATCTGGTTTCCGAGCTGGTCATGGGTGCACCTCAGCCACGCTCAAGGTCCTAAACAATATCATAACCGCCATCGATAAAAGACAGTACTGTGCAGCCGTCTTCATCGACCTGGCCAATGCTTTCGACTCTGTCAATCACCACATTCTTATCGGCAGACTCAATAGCCTTGGTTTCTCAAATGACTGCCTCGCCTGGTTCACCAACTACTTCTCAGAAAGAGTTCAGTGTATCAAATCGGAGGGCCTGTTGTCCGGATGTCTGGTAGTCTTTATGGGGGTGCCACAGGGTTCTTATCTCTTTATATATCAAGATGTCGCTATGCTGCTGGGGATTCTCTGATCCACGTCTACGCAGACGACACCATTCTGTATACATCTGGCCGTTTTTTGGACATTGTGTTATCAAACCTCCAAACGAGCTCCAACAACACTCATTCTGTGGCCTCCAACTGCTTTTAAATGTTAGTAAAACTAAATGCATGCTCTTCAACCGATTGTTGTCCACACCCGCCCGCCCGACTAGCATCACTACTCTGGACGGTTCTGACTTAAATCTACCAAAAGGTGTCTGGTTAGACTGTAAACTCTCCTTCCAGACTCACATTAAGCATCTCCAATCCAAAATTAAATCTAGAATTGGCTTCCTATTTCACAACAAAGCATCCTTCACTCATGCTGCCAAACATACCCTCGTAAAACTGACCATCCTACCAAACCTTGACTTCGCCGATGTCATTTACAAAATAGCCTCCAACACTCTACTCAGCAAACTGGATGTAGTCTATCACAGTGCCATCTGTTTTGTCACCAAAGCCCCATTTACTACCCACCACAGCTACCTGCATGCTCTCATTGGCTGGCCCTCATTATATATTCGTCGCCAAACCCACTGGCTCCGGGTCATCTATAAGTCTTTGCTAGGTAAAACCCCGCCTTATCTCAGCTCACTGGTCACCATAGCATCACCCACCCGTAGCACGCGCTCCAGCAAGTATATTTCACTGGTCATCCCCAAAGCCAACACTTCCTTTGACCGCCTTTCCTTCCCGTTCTCTGCTGCCATCGACTGGATGAATTGCAAAAATCACTGAAGCTGGAGTCTTACATCTCCCTCACTATCTTTAAGCATCAGATGTCAGAGCAGCTTACCGATCACTGTACCTGTACACAGCCAATCTGTAAGTAGCACACCCAACTATCTCATCCCCATATTGTTATTTATCCTCTTGCTCTTTTGCACCCCAGTAATTCTACTTGCACATCATCATCTGCTCATCTATCACTCCAATGTTAATGCTAAATTGTAATTATTTCACCTCTATGGCCTATTTATTGCCTTACCTCCCTACTCTTCTACATTTGCACACACTGTACATAGATGTTTCTATTGTGTTATTGACTGTATGTTTGTTTATGTGTAACTCTGTGTTGTTGTTTTTGTCGCACTGCTTTGCTTTATCTTGGCCAGGTCGCAGTTGTAAATGAGAACTTGTTCTCAACTGGCCTACCTGGTTAAATAAAGGTGAAATAAAATCCAAATAAAATTTGGACACTGCTGAGAAGTTCTCAGGGATAGACATTAAAGGTTGCTCTATTTCCTGGGCTAAGTGACCTGAGCTGGATGCAAAGAATTCCAGTAGTCTGGTCTTTCAGGTTTATTTCCCTGTGTGTAGTTTAAAATAGCTACTTAACATTTACGGCTAAGTGATCATAATCTTCGGGCAACCAAAAAACACTCCTGACTTGCCCAATGGGCAAATGCCTCTCAGACCTTAAAGGGATACTTCAGGATTGTATCTACTTCCCCAGAGTCAGATGAACACATGGATGCCATTTGTATGTCTCTGTGTCCAGTATGAAGGAAGTTATAGGTGGTTTCACGAGCCAATGCTAACTATGATGCTAATGTTATTATTATATTGTCTGGGTTCTTCCAGCCACCGTGTTTATATAACCAGATATCTGAGGTTAGCTCTTCCCAAAGCCACTTATGTTGTCAGCACAGAGCTGACCTATGAATATAGATTTGCTCAGTAATTATATTGTACAACCTCTTGGAATTGTCACTCGTTGTTTCATACATGACCTCTGACCTGTGTTCTTCTTTCCCCCCAGCGATGGAGTACCTGGTGAGTGAACTGAACGTGTTGCTGAAGCTGCTGGACCATGAGAGCGTGAGCACAGCCACAGCAGAGAAGATGAGTGCGATACGGAGCCTACTGGGGCAGCTGCAGCCATCAGGTGAGAGTGTGTGTGTGTTCCACATTTAACCCAACCCCTCTGAATCAGAGAGGGGAGGGTTCCTTAATCGTCGTCCATGTCATCGGCGCCTGGGAAGCAGTTGTTGTTGGGGTTTAACTGCCTTGCTCAAGGTCAGAACGGCAGATTTTTGTAAATTTTTTCCATGTACTCAGTTCTCTTCTCTGTTAAAGTGAATGGATCAGACTTCGTATACATGAACACTTCCCTTTATGGAAATGGCACCAGCTTTGTGGAATCTTTGTTTGAGGAATTGGGTGAGTTAAATATCATATCTGTATTATTTCATATGACAGAAGGAGAACTTGCTAGACAATCCTACTATACAGTAGCATATGATTTAATTCTTAAAGGAAATCTTTAAAATTATGTTATATTTTATTGTCCCACTCCCAACAGATTGTGACCTGCATGAGCTCAGAGCCTCCCCAGAAGAACTGAAGGATCAGGTAGAGGAGAAAACCTCCAAAATACCACCGTCGAAAGTAAGATAGCCTTTTTGACTATACTGTATAATTGTGTCTATAACACATTTGTTATTGAATTTTGCCTCACCCTAACCCTTTTCCCCCAGAGTCCCACTGACACCCCCCCTCCTCTGCCAACCACCCCTCCTCCAGAGGACTACTATGAGGAGGCAGTGCCCCTGGACCCTGGCACGGTGCCCCAGTACATCACCAACATTGCCACATGCAGTGAGTACTCACATTTCCTCCCGACAGTCACCTATAACCATCTAAAGTCACTGTCCATACACATTGTTATTATTAGGTCACATCTAATCTGTTACCTCCTGCTTTCTTCTAGTCAGCTCAAGTCCCCCAAATTCCATTGAAGATGCATACTATGAAGACGCTGACAACAACTACCCCACCACCCGAATCAATGGCCCGCGCATGAACTCCTGTGAGTATGAAATCATAACACCCTGTTGAGATGAATGTGTACATGTGCTATATTTGCATATCGGGAGGGAGGAGGAACCTTCTTATCCACTAACCTTTGTTTTTCTCCAGACGCTGATTCAGATGCGCTGAGCAGCTCCTATGAGTCGTATGACGAGGAGGATGAGGAGGCGAAGGGCCAGGACAGGACTCGGCGGTGGCAGTCAGAGGAGAACTCTGTGGGCCCCATGAAGGACTGTCGCATCTGTGCCTTCCTGTTGCGCAAGAAACGCTTCGGACAGTGGGCAAAACAGCTGACCGTTGTCCGTGACAACAGATTACAGGTAGGACAACAGGAACTTTTCTGCTGTCTGTTGCATGTGTTTATTATTAAATGTTTATTACACACCAGGGCTGAGGTAACTAAGACACATTTTGACATAAGTGATATGCAGTGAAAAGTATAAAAAAGTATAGAGTATAAAAAAACGATTGTTTGCGTCTTTCTCTGCAGTGCTACAAGAGCATCAAAGACAGCAGCCCACACATTGAGCTGCCGCTGAACCTGTGTAACGTCATCTACGTCCCCAAAGACGCACGCCGCAAGAAGCACAAGCTGCGTTTCTCCCTGCCTGGGGGAGAGGCCTTGGTGCTGGCTGTCCAGAGCAAGGAACAGGCGGAGCGATGGCTCAAGGTGATCCGGGAGGTGGTCAGTCAGGCCAGCAGCAATGACGGATTAGAGGGCTCCTCCTCTCCTATGATCCAGAGGAAGAAAGATCTGGACAAGGTGGGCCTTCCCCTCTGTAACCCCGCTGGCTACCACACTCAGTCTATAGGTCTGTAATCCAACACACTGTATGCACTGAATAGACCCCTATGGGATCCCCTGTTTTCCTCAAACAGACTCAGACACTCTGGGACTGGTGCTTTCACAAGCTATGTTTAACATCCACATATATCACCATGCTGCAGTAACCAGACAAACAAAGAGGTGTGGTGGGTCCGCACTCAAAAAGATGTCACATAAAGCTTCCTGCATTCTTTTTTTCCCACTGCATCAGGGATAGTGTACACAGACGTTTCGGCTTTACAGCCTTCTACAGAGTGTAGGTACAATTTTCTTTTAATTCAAAGAAGAATTTGTAAAGAACAACATATAAGTAGCAGGTGCTTCTAATCAGGGTTGCCACTCATCTGCCAATCAGGGACGGGTCTTTTCTGGTCTACCTGTATACAAATTAGCCACGAAGAAGTAGAGAATTATGGCAGCGAGCACGAAGGGCGACTCACAAATCAATCGCCCCAGGTGTCCGCTCACCTGAATACATCACATCAATTCACGAGTTAGCCCACCACAAAGGACATCTGGCAAAGCCGTTCATGAATATGCGTGTCCAACTCATAAACAACATACAAAATCTGATATGGATAGTGTTCTTGTATAACAGTATAATTGAGGCTTATAGGAAGGAGGTGAAATCTAATTCTTTAAGATACAGAATTTAATTAATATATCCACATGGCTTCTCTTTGGAGTAATTTGTTGTCATAGTAAATAACCAGGCAGAATGAAAACAGTCCAGTGAAGAGACAGACAGACATACTCCCTGTTTGACACCCCTGGTGTAACACTGCCTGATCTTTATCAGTTAAAATGATGGTGTGTTTACTCAGTGTCAACACTCGATCAGACGCTCATGCTGCCTGCTGACTGTGGGAAGGAAACAGCTGTCAAAGTAAAGGGCTAGCAATCAGCAACTGAAACTCCACATAGAGGAAAACAGAGTGATTTCATTACAGCCTAAATATATGGCTTTGGACAGACAGACTGTTGAACCCATGTCAGGATTATTCTGAGACGATAAGGACTTTTAGGCAGTGTGCCACCATGTGGGTATGTCCTAGCTGGAAATCGTTCTCTCATTGCAGGGTCTACAGTTGAAGTCGGAATTTTACATACACCTTAGCCAAATACATTTAACCAGTTTTTCATAATTCCCGACATTTAATCCTACAAAAAATTCCCTGTTTTAGGTCAGTTAGGATCGCCACTTTACTTTAAGAATGTGAAATGTCAGAATAATAGTAGAGAGAATGATTTATTTCAGCTTTTATTTCTTTCATCACATTCCCAGTGGGCCAGAAGTTTACATACACTCAATTAGTATTTGGTACCATTGCCTTTAAATTGTTTAACTTGGGTCAAATGTTTTGTGTAACCTTCCTCAAGCTTCCCACAATAAGTTGGGTGAATTTTGTCCCATTCCTCCTGACAGAGCTGGTGCACCTGAGTCAGGTGTGTAAGCCTCCTTGCTCGCACACGCTTTTTCAGTTCTGCCCACAAATTTTCTATAGGATTGAGGTCAGGACTTTGTGATGGCCACTCCAATACCTTGACTTTGTTGTCCTTAAGACATTTTGCCACAACTTTGGAAATATGCTTGGAGTCATTGTCCATTTGGAAGACCCATTTGCGACCAAGCTTTAACTTCCTGACTGATGTATTGAGATGTTGCTTCAATATATTCACATAATTTTCCTCCGTCATGATGCCATCTATTCTGTGAAGTGCACCAGTTCCTCCTGCAGCAAAGCACCCCCACAACATGATGCTAACACCCCCGTTCTTCACGGTTGGGATGGTGTTCTTTGGCTTGCAAGCCTCCCCCTTTTTCCTCCAAACATAACGATGGTCATTATGGCCAAACAGTTCTATTTTTGTTTCATCAGAGCAGAGGACATTTCTCCAAAAAGTACGATCCTTGTCCCCATGTGCAGTTGCAAACCGTAATCTGTCTGTAAACAATTGTTGGAAAAATTACTTGTGTCATGCACAAAGTAGATGTCCTAACCGGCTTGCCAAAACTATAGTGGTTGAAAAATTAGGTTTAATGACTCCAACCTAAGTGTATGTAAACTTCCAACTTCAACTGTATGTATGTGAGAGTGAGTGGATGCGTGTGTGTGTTTCAAGTTTCAAAAGCCACGTGCACAAGTACAGTGACATGCCTTTCTTGTGAGCATGGCATGTGCCGCCACTAACCTAATCCCTCCCCCCATCCCGTCTTCTGTCTTAGTTAGTAGGAGCTGACAAGCACACCTCCGACTCTGACAGCGTGGCCACTGGTGACAACCTACCCTCTGGTCAGCTCCGGGACAACTGTGACCAAGGTTAGGCTCCAATCTGCCTCAAAATACCTGAACATCCCCATATGGCTGTATTCTTATATACATACTGCAGCTTTGTATTTACCTGTCTGCATTCTGATAGTTCTGCATTGTGAGAGACCACGTCAGTTACAAGATGTAAGGAGGATCTGTATTTTAATTTTAGAAAAAGATTCTGTTCTGTATTTTAAACTGTCACAGACCCAAGCAGAGTGAAATGTAGCACTATGTTGGGCAGTAGATTGTCAACATAGAGAAGGAGAAAAATGAATAAACAAGTAGAGTGATCCATGTTCTTGGGTCAGAAGAGGGGTAAACATTTTGATGTTTAACCTAAAGCACATAAAAGACAGGAAGTGTGGCTCAGAGCAGAAACATCCTTCCTGCCCTCTTCCTGCCTTTGTCTCACAATGACATCAAAGGACATATACTGTACGTACACAAGGCAGAGAGAGTAGCACCTGATAGACAGAGCGGGGAGACTTCCAAACAAACAAAAATATTGTGCCACATTATAACTTTAGCTTCCGGTAAATAAGAATCCTAACAAAAAGAGGTGTTTTCAGACACATTTGTAAACAACTGTGTGTTTCTATTCAGGGAAGGGGAAGAGGGGGGCGTTTACAGAGTTGACGGGATCTATGAGCAGAGCGGCTGGACGGAAGATCAACAGGATCATCAGTTTCTCTAAGAAGAAGCCTCCTCTCCCAGGAGACACTCTGACCTCTTCCTACCGTGACGACAATCCCCGCTGTGGTGAGCACACTGCATCCATGTCATATTTGACATTTTTCTCTCTCTCAGTCATAATCTCTGGGCTGAACCCTGTGCATAGCTAGTTGTAGCTACTTATTACTGCAGCTTTATGTGTTGCAAATTGAGATTCTGCAGCCTCCCAGGCTCTGCATTATGTTACTATTCTCATCTTTCTTTTGCCCTTCCACCTTTAAAACCTGTTTTTTTCCACTTCCCCATATAATAACCTTTATGGAAAGTCCAACAGTGAGAATATGTATGTATTCCTTTCCCTTGTCCCCAGGTTATCTGAATGTGCTTGTGAACCAGTGCTGGAGGGAGAGGTGGTGCTGTGTAAAGGGTGGAACACTGTACCTGCACAAAGAAAGGGGTGACCTGCGTACTCACGTCAGCGCTGTGGTCCTCCATGGGGCCGAGGTCGTACCTGGACTGGGGCCCAAGCACCCCTTCGCTTTCCGCATCCTGCAAGGAGGCAACGAGGTGGCTGCATTGGAGGTATGTCTGCGTGTGTCTTTGTATCCCAATGTATGATATTTCCTCCCCTATTACAGACTTAAATCTCTTGCCCAGTATCTCCGGTCTGTCTCATGGGTTCTAGTCCCGTTTGGGATCAGTGACATGTGATGATGTAAGTGTCCCTGTGTGTCCATCAGGCCAGCTGTTCAGAGGAGATGGGCCGCTGGCTGGGGGTCCTGCTGGCAGAGTCTGGCTGCGCCACCACCCCAGAGGCCCTGCATTACGACTATGTGGACGTGGACACCATCACTAACATCACAGACGCAGCAAGACACTCCTTCCTGTGAGTCTGATAGAGTGGGGCCCTTTGGCCTGGGATCATTTCTAAATGCTCAAAGTGCTTTACATTGTAATGGGAGTACATTTGCTAATGCTAGATGGTCATTATTGGTAAATGCTTATGTCTCTTTCCTCCTCATCTTGTCCCATAGTTGGGCTACCTCCTCCAGTGGTGCCTCCACAGACACCAGAACCTATGATGAGGTTCCTTATGAGGGTGTATTGGTAAGGAGATTTACAGTAAATCGAATGAATCCACACGTCTGTGTCCACCCTTAACTGCAGCTGAAGTTTAAAGGATCCAGTTGATGAATGATCTGTTCCACTATCCTCTCATATCTCAGGGAGTAGGAGTCAGAGGGCTTTTTATTCTAGCGCAGTTTGAAGGCCTGCTGAAAGTCGATCGGCTCCTCTGTGTGTATGTGGGAGGGTAGATAGAAGCTCATCAGAAATCATCCCTAGAACACTTTCAGAGCACTTCTGAATTGTGAAAGCAGTACAGAGATCTCGCACACAGCCCTGACTCTTTTGGGAAAACTATTTGCTGGAAAGTATGACAGTCATATCCAACTGTGTATCCAGCTGTGTCAAGTCTTTTCATTCAATCCAGCTTTCACAATTTGACTGTAATACTTTGTGATACATCTCTCACATTCCAGTTTACTCAACTTGAAGTGGTTAGTTTATTTAACTTGTGGTCTAGTTTCTCAAAAACAGTACGTTTCCAGTAAGTTTTCCAATACCAAACTTTACATATCACACATTAGTGACAGAGTTCATCTGTTCGTTCCTCTCTCCTATCGCTGGCCATCACCTCTTTTCAACTCTTTATTCTCTCATATCTTTCTCCACTTACACACCTTTCCCTCCCTGTTACCCTGTCTTTCTCATCATATCTCCTTTCCCGATTTCCCCTTCCCTACGCTTCCCTCCACAGCAGCCAGAGAAGCCAGTACCTAGACCAGGATCGCAGGTGAAACGCCACTCTTCTTTCTCCAGCAGCAGAGAGATAGAGAAGGCGGATTCCTTAGTCACCATAAAGAGACACGGCTCCAGTAAGTCCCCCGAAGGTCAGCCAAGACTGTGTGTGATGCTGGGAACATAGGGGGGAATTGGACATTATCTCACCTTTTTAGAGTACGCCTAGAAAATACCTATATGATGTATAAATGTGACCACTCAGAAATGTATTTTCGGGGTTTCTCTGTCTTTAGATGCGAATCAGTATGCATCAGGGAAGTATGGCAAAACACGAGCCGAGGAGGATGCCAGGAGGTACCTGAAAGAGAAAGAAGAGATGGAGAAGGAGCGAGAGGTCATAAAAAATGCCCTGCTCGTATTACGCAATGATAGGAAAGAGGTGAAGGAACAACTGAAGGATGCTACAGGTAAGAAAGTAAAACACATTCTTGTATTGAATTTCCTTAAATAGAGAGAGCAAACCTAGACCATTTCTTTTGCATAGATTAATGGTCCACCTACTGCTTGGCCACAGTATAGGAATTCATCACTCAGACATATTGAGGAGCCATGGAGCCTAACAAATGAATGACTGTGTGTGACTGTGTTCAGGTAAGCAGCAGAAGCAGCTAGAGAAGCGTTTGGCCCAGCTGGAGGAAAGCTGCAGGGGGAAGGAGGGGGAGCGGGTGGACCTGGAGCTGCGTCTCAATGAGGTGAAGGAGAACCTAAAGAAGTCCCTGGCTGGAGGGGTGCTGGGGCCGCTCACAGAGAGCAAACCCCCCACTAGCAAACCCCCCAGAAAGGTACCTGGCCTACAGCTTCGCCTACAGCACATCACGAAGAGTTATATCAAGTCTACTCTAGACCATGGTTTATTGTAGATAAGCTAAACCGTATACTTTTGGGGTCAATTCGAATTGAAGGCAACCAATTCAGGAAGTCATTTAAATTTATAATAAAATAAATGGGCCAAGGTTTGAAAATAATTGCTTCTACATTTCAGTTGATTGAGAATTCATTGAATTGACCCCAACACTGCTTTGCTTTATTCGGGTTTTTATGTTGAAGATTTCTTACTGTCTTAGCATGTATTTCCATCTGAGGTGTTTTGTTGAGTATTGTACGTAGAAATAGTATTATTTACCCATAAACAGACATTCTCAAGCTCTCTTTCCTCGTACTGTATGTCCAGGTCCGGATCAGTAAAGTTGACAACACATACACTGAGGCATCCATGCCAGTCAACTGTGCTGCGGAGATGCGGAAGTGCCCCCCATCCATCTGTTCATCTAGCAAGGGGAACGTCATGCAGAAAGCCAAGGTAGGCTGTCATAAAACAAGATCCAGGGCACCCATTGACATGAACCTGTTTAATTAAGTAGCACTGTGTCTCAATGTTCTATATCACAATCAGAACGCAGACTGTAACAAACGTACAGCAAGATCAGCCCTCGTAGGTGTACTTTATGTACAAACACTAAATGTGTGCCCTGTTTCTTTTTAGGAATGGGAGTCCAAAAAGGGGACTTAGAGAGACACTGCTCATTCAGATGGTCAGTCAAATGCTTGTTGTCTTGGAACATGTTGGAGTTGATTTGAAAAAGGAGGAGGGGTGAAGCAGGGACTCCATTATCTTCAACTTTTCCACTTCCCTCTTGGAGAGCCAAATATTTACTGCACATCGCTGAGCTGAAAAAATTGTGACAGGGGAACACAACTCCTGGAATTGTTGAAAAACATCATTCAAAGCCCTATCAGTCACTAGGAAACACTGAATGCTCATTCTGTAGCATGACACTTGTTTTGTGATTCAGTAATTGCTTGTGTTGCATGTGGTATTGTTGTTCCTTCAGAGTGTGGAAGAGGATATGTTCTGAGGACTCCATGTGGACACATCAGGCTGGACTTGAGATGTTGAGAGGAGAGATTTTTAGAGGGGGAATATGCATACACATTATGCACATATCTGCAAGAATAGATAATAAAGGGAAAGAGAATATTGTATTGACTGTGAGAGTTTGTTGTTGGAATAGTTGCCTAAAAGAGATACTGTATCCCATAGAAATACCGTTTTATGCTCCACTACGTAAGTCATTTCAAAACATGCACAGATGTTCAGAGTGGGAGGAGAGAAAAACCTTCCATGAAGTGCATCAAACATTATTCCAGATCTTGTTTTAACAACTTGCCGGACCACAGACAGAAAAACACAAGACACATTATGACACCTGTATAAATGTTATAAATGTTATTACCATTGTTATGGTAATGTGAGACTAATTATGTGACTAAACAATGATGTTTCCGTATTACGTAATTCACTCACCGTTTCTCACTGTAATGAGCCTTTTACTTCTAATGACTTTTGCACTTTACTTTATTTCTATGTGTATTGTACATAAAAGCTCTTCATTGAAATTGTCTGACTTTTTCAAACCGGTCTGATGGTCATGTCACAGAAAGGATAGCAGAGGGTGTTTGTGTGTATGTGTGTGGCAGTAAGAACCTGTTAATACGCCTGTAATAGACTATTGGAGAATTCATTGAAAGAATGATGATGGGATTACACACCTCCACCAGTTGGGTCCTTGCTATCCGGTATCCTTGGGATGCCTCTACCCTATTGAAGTTCAAATTGAAAATGGTTACGGTATTTGGTATATTATTAGGATCCCCATTAGCTGTTGCGAAAGCAGCAGATACTCTTCCTGGTAAGGGTTAAGGTTAGGTAGGGGTTAGGGTTTAGGGTAGGGATGTCCCAAGGAACCCTGTATACCACTAACCCCAACAGTTGGAAGGAGGAGCAGGACAAGGGTGGGGCAGTAATGAACCCTGCCCATTTCTACAATTTCTCTTAAAATGGTATTTTAAACCTAACCTTAACCATACCGCTAACCTTATGCCTAACCCTAACCTTAAATTAAGACCAAAAAGCTAAGTATGAAAAAGTCGCTTTGGATAAGAGCGTCTGCTAAATTACTAAAATGTTGACTTTGTGGCTGTGGAATCTGACTTTGTGCCTGTCATGTTCGTACATGTATTTACCTTGCAGTGCCTGAGGGTGGCGCTGTTAGTATTTACATGTGATCATCTGCACTTGCACTTGACCAATGACATAAGATAAACATGCATCCCTGCCTCAGTGTGCTAATATATTACATGGTGTCAGAAGTTAAAAAGTAATACAAAGGGAAGCTCAACATTATGGAGCAAATGAGACCACCGACTACTCTGAACCTAGAGGGAAATCTAGCCCAAAATTGGAGAGTGTGCTTAGGGTCGTTGTCCTGTTGGAAGGTGAACCTTTGCCCCAGTCTGAGGTCCTGAGCACTTTGGAGCAGGTTTTCATCAAGCAAAGAAGGCCTGAAACCATAATCTGAAAAGGTCAGAGCAATACAAGAAATGCCAAAGCTAGAGGACAAAGCAGCGCTTCAGAGGTTCATGGGAATTTTGCATTATCTCACAAAAGTTCATCCCACCACCAGCACCCCACTGAGACATCTGCTGGAAGAGCTTCAAAAGCTTGAAAACACCCATCAGCAATGTGCCAGTTTTAAAGTACTACGATGTGACAAAAACACTGACACTATCTGTGGATGCAAGGTCAGAAGACTTGGGAGCTGTCATCCTGCAAGATGGTCAGCCAATCGCATACGGGTCAAGATCCCTCACAGACTGTAAAAAGAGAGACGCTAAAATTGGAAAAAGAGCTACTGGTGATAGTGTATGGCTGCGAGAAGCTTCATCAATACCTGTATTTCATCAATACCAAATCCAGGTGGAATCAGACCACAAGCCCTTGGAAACAAGGAATCTTCAAGAAGTTGCTCCAGAAAGCACCAGCCAGACTCCAGAGAATGCTGATAAGACTACAGAGACAGAGTCTACATGTGACATACAAACCAGGAAAGGAGATGCACATTGCTGATGCACTGAGCCGAGCATACCTGAAGGAACAGCGAGAAATTGCTGGATGTAAACTACATCGCTCATCAACTTCCTGTTTCAGAAGAGAAATGGCAGCAATTCAAAACAGCAACAGCAGAAGATGAAGAGTTAAGACTGGTCACAGAAACAGTTAAAAAATGATAGCCAGACATGAGAGAGAAAGTTGCAAAGAAAATAAAGCACTACTGGACCTTCAGTGAGGACTTGACATACTCAGATGGACTGCTGTTCAAAAGTTCAAAACTTGTCTTTCCTCAGAAAATGAGAGAAGAAATTATGGTAAAAAATCCATGAAGCACACATGGGAATCGTAAAATGTAAGGAACGAGCAAGGGATGTTCTGTTCTGGCCAGGCATGGCTAAACAGATTAAAGTGCAGTCTGCAACACATACAAAAACAACAACTAAAGGGAGCTTGTCTCATCCAGTCCCAGAGAGAGCTTGGGCCAAAGTTGGAGTGGACCTCTTCCATTACAACGACACAGAATATCTACTATGTGTGGATTACTACTCAAAATACACAGAAATCTCCAAGCTCAGTGGAACAACAAGTAAACACATCATTACAGCACTAAAGTCAATCTTTGCAAGGCATGGGGTGCCTGACGTTTTGTTCTCCGACAATGGAAGACAGTTGGTGAGTCAATAAATGTCAGCTGGGAGTTCAAACATGTCACGCCGAGCCCTAGATTTCCACAGTCAAACGGCCAAGCTGAGAGAGCAGTTCAGACTGTGAAAACCTGTAGAAAAAAGCACAAGACAGCAACGGAAATCCTTACATAGCTCTCCTTCGACTACAGAAACACACCCCTGGACGGAGTAGGTCTCACCTGCACAACTAATAATGGGAAGAAGGCTGAAGGCAAAGATTCCGGATTCAAAGACATTGTTAACCTGTCTAGGACTGCACATTCCACTGAAAAGGCAGCGCGGGAAATTCAAAAATATTTTTTTGAAATATTTAACTTTCACACATTAACAAGTCCAACACAGCAAATGAAAGATAAACATCTTGTGAATCCAGCCAACATGTCTGATTTTTTTAAATGTTTTACAGCGAAAACAGCACATATATTTATGTTAGCTCACCACCAAATCCAAAAAAGCACAGACATTTCTTTCACAGCAAAGGTAGCTTTCACAAAACCCACAAATAGAGATAGAATTAATCACTAACCTTTGAACATCTTCATCAGATGAGTCATATAACATCATGTTACACAATACATTTATGTTTTGTTCGATAATGTGCATATATATATTTTTTTTAAATCGCAGTTTACATTGGTGCGTTATGTGCAGTAATGTTTTGATTCCAAAACATCTGGTGATTTTGCAGAAATACTCATAATAAACATTGATAAAAGATACAAGTGTTATTCACATAATTAAAGATAAACTTATCCTCTATGCAACTGCTGTGTCAGATTTCAAAATAAACTTTACGGAAAAAGATTAATCTGAGAACGGCGCTCAGAGCACAATCCAGCCAAAGAAATAGTTGCCATTTTGGCGTCAACAAAAGCTACAAAAACACTATAAATATGCACTTACCTTCGAATAACTTCATCAGAAGGCACTCCCAGGATTCCCAGATCGACAATAAATGACTGAAAAGTTCCATAAAGCCCATCATTTATCCACTTGTTGTTAGCATGTTCAGCCCAGGAATCCATTTTCATGACGCACGAGCAATCCCTCCAGACAAAAACTCAAAAAGTTCCGTTACAGGTCGTAGAAACAGGTCAAATGATGTATGCAATCCATATTTAGTATGTGTTTTACATTAATCATCAATAAGGATCCAACCGGAGAATTTCATTATCTGAAGAAAGAGCATTGGAGCGCGCCAAAAGACACTGAAAGTTTCTGACGACCACTCTGTAAAATAGCTCCTATGAGCCCCACCTTTATAGTAGAATCATATAACTAAAATCTAAAGACGGTGACATCTAGTGGAAGCCCTAGGAAGTGTTTGCTTATCCATAACTAGAAGGGGTATCATTTGACACTGTTTTGAAAATCGAGTTTTCATTTCCTGTTTTGACCTCTTCTCAGGTTTTTGTCTGCCAAATGAGTTCTGTTATACTTACAGAAATAATTCCAAACAGTTTTAGAAACTTCAGAGTGTTTTCTATAATAATAATAATAATAATAATATGCATGTATTACCTTCTGGGACAGAGTAGGAGGAAATTCCGTTTGGGCACGCAATTTGTTCAAAGTCGAAATGCTGCCCCCTATCCCGATGAAGTTTTAAAGCATGTCAGGAGCCGTCTCACAAGCAGACAACAGAGACAAAAACACTACTTTGACCAAGGCACACGTAAGCTTTCGGTGATGAAGGAAGGAGAACAAGTAAGGATCAGACAAGTCAACAAATGGCAACCTGCAATTGCACTTGGAAAACGGGACCAGCCAAGGTCATACATAGTACAAAAACCAAAACGAATCTACAGAAGGAACCAGAGATACCTGTTACAAACCCATGAAACAACACACTCAGAAACCATAATGGACTTACCTTATCTGGTGGAAAGAGAACCTGAAACAAGTGTCAGCCTGGAAGAAAACTACTCACCTGTGTGTTCTCCAGCACCAACAACACAAAAAACATACAGTGGAAAGCAACAATGTAAACACTGACACACCGGTGAAATCAACTATCAGAATGCCAAAACGCTACCAGTACTGAAAAGACTAAAATAAAAAAAAATAGAAAATAATAAATAAAACATTGAAAAGACTTTAATAATAACAATGTGATGACAATTGTGGTCTATGTTATGTTGAAAAAAAATAAGAAGTTTATTTGCATATTGTTTGCAATGTGAAACACTGAGTTGAAATAACATATCTATAAACTCAGCAAAAAAAGAAACGTTCCTTTTTCAGGACCCTGTCTTTCAAAGATAATTCGTAAAACTCCAAATAACTTCACAGATCTTCATTGTAAAGGGTTTAACTTCTAACGAGTCAGAAACCCGGATCCGGGAGCACCCCCCACCCCCCACCAGTAAAAAAGCTGAATAGCATAGCTAGCATAGCGTCACAAGTAAATAGTAGCATCTAAATATCATTCAATCACAAGTCCAAGATACCAGATGAAAGATCCACTTCTTGTGAATCCAGCAATCATTTCTGATTTTTAAAATGTTTTACAGGGAAGACACAATATGTAAATCTATTAGCTAACCACGTTAGCAAAAGACACCATTTTTCTTTGTCCACCATTTTTTCTCTCCACCAGTAGCTATCACCAATTCGGCCAAATAAAGATATTGATAGCCACTAACCAAGAAAAAACCTCATCAGATGACAGTCTGATAACATATTTATTGTATAGGATAGTTTTTGTTAGAAAAATGTGCATATTTCAGGTAGAAATCATAGTTTACAATTGCACCCACCATCACAACTCGACTAGAATAAATACAGAGAGCAACATGTATTACCAATTTACTCATCATAAAACATTTCATAAAAATAGACAAAGCATAGCAATGGAAAGACACAGATCTTGTGAATTCAGACAATATTTCAGATTTTCTAAGCGTTTTACAGCGAAAACACAATAAATCGTTATATTAGCATACCACATGTGCAAACGTTACCCCAGCATGAATCAAAGGCAAGGGGAGCGATAACGTTATGATCACCAAAATATATTAATTTTTTCACTAACCTTCTCAGAATTCTTCCGATGACACTCCTGTAACATCATATTACAAAATACATATAGAGTTTGTTCGAAAATGTGCATATTTAGCCACAAAAAAACGTGGTTATACAATGAGAATACTAGCAAAACTGCCCTGAAAATGTCGGGCGCTATATTTGAGAGTGATCTAGTCTAATCGATAGCTAATCATAAACTTGACAAAAAAATACAGGGTTGACAGGAATCGAAAGACAAATTAGTTCTTAATGCAATCGCTGACTTACATTTGTAAAACTATCCTTACTGTGCAATACCGGGTCCGCCAAGCAAAGCTACACATAACAAAATGGCGACATATGCGTTTAAAATTTTTCAACAGAACAGCGATTTATCATCATAAATAGTTCTTACTGTGAGCTGTTCTTCCATCAGTATCTTGGGCAATGTATCCTTTCTTGGGTCTAATCTTCTTTTGGTCGAAAGCTGTCCTCTTGTCCGTCGAAATGCCCACTAACGTTCGACCGGGACCCCGAAACGTGCCCGGTGCTTCAATGTGCATCACAAAGCAATGCCTCAAAATCGCACTAAACGGATATAAATTGCTATAAAACGGTTTAAATTAACTACCTTATGATGTTTTTAACACCTATAACGAGTAAAAACATGACCGGCGATATATAAGTGGCTAAACCAACGCTTGGAAAGAGAGAGAGTCCGACGTCCATCTTGCGTGAGGCGCAGCGGGAAAAGAACGGTACATCCGGTCTTTTCTGTTTTATACTGGCCCTGATTGCGCAATCGACTCCATTCAAATTGTCACCTCTTACTGACATCTAGAGGAAGGCATGGGCAGTGTTTGTATCCTCATAGGATTTACAGGGACTTTAAAACTGACCTGGGACCAGAGGCCAAAATGTCTGAAATCTCACTCCATATCAGGAAAAGTGCTGTAGAATGGGTTCTGTTTCACTCAGAGACATAATTCAAACGGCTATAGAAACTAGAGGGTGTTTTCTATCCAATAATAACTATAATATGCATATTGTACGAGCAAGAATTGAGTATGAGGCAGTTTAATTTGGAGACGATAAATGCTAATGTTGAAACAGCACCCCCTATATTGAGAAAAGGTTAAACACTGTTTCCCATGCTCGTTCTGTGCGTGATTTCCTGCAAGACAGGAATGTCAGTGTTCTGCCATGGCCAGCGAAGAGCCCGGATCTCAATCCCATTGAGCACGTCTGGGACCTATTGGATCGGAGGGTGAGGGCTAGGGCCATTCCCCCCAGAAATGTCCGGGAACTTGCAGGTGCCTTGGTGGAAGAGTGGGGTAACATCTCACAACAAGAACTGGCAAATCTGGTGCAGTCCATGAGGAGGAGATGCACTGCAGTACTTAATGCAGCTGGTGGCCACACCAGATACTGACTGTTACTTTTGATTGTGACCCCCCCTTTGTTCAGGGACACATTATTTCATTTCTGTTAGTCGTGTCTTTGGAACTTGTTCAGTTTATGTCTCAGTTGTTGAATCTTGTTATGTTTATACAAATATTTACACATGTTAAGTTCGCTGAAAATAAACGCAGTTGACAGTGAGAGGACGTTTCCTTTTTTGCTGAGTTTATATATGTAATTATGTATTTACCTGGAGTGCCTGATGGTGGCACTGTCACTAATTACTACATATGATCATCTGTACTTGCACTTGAACCATGACATCAGATAAACGTTATTTTACAAAGCATCCCTGCCTCAGTGTGCTAATATATTACAGTGCCTATAGAGCACGGGTGTCAAACTCATTCCACGGAGGGCCAAGTATCAGCGGGTTTTGGGTTTTTTCAATTCAATTAAGACTTAGACAACCTGATAAGGGGAGTTCCTTACTAATTAGTGACCTTAATTAATCAATCAATTACAAGGGTGGAGCGAAAACCTGCAGACACTCGGCCCTCCATGGAATGAGTTTGGCACGTGTATAGAAGCTAGTGGGAACCGGCTGGGGCGGGTCCAAATACTCCATGCCACGGCACATGGAACTGGGTGGGGTTGGCCTAGGCCGGTCTCGCCCACCATACATTTTCATTGGTTGAGGCTCATTAAACCACGCTTGACACAACGTAGCCTGCGTGGTGATATACGTCAGCACGTACATGTAACAGATCAGCTAGCTAGCTACTCTAGCTAGCTAGTTAACGTAAACTCGTACATCGCCTTGGTCCGTACAATTGACCTTATTTTAGCGCCCCAAAAACGTAATACTTCCAGATCAACTGTAATTTCAATACCATTGTAAAGCACAATTTCTCCCCTTTCCAACATAATTCATGCCTAGACCTTCACGCTACCCGTTTCTGCATAATTCAAGCAGGCAATGAGCTCCTTCGGGTCTTTTTAAAAATGGCGGGTGGGGAAGCGAAACTAATGCGTTATAGTGAGAAGGACAGATGTCGTGTGGGAAAATTGCTTTTTTCACTCGATCTGTCCAACTTATCACCTTATCGCCTCTAAAATGTAAATAAAACACTATAAAGAGTTTATATAATGTGTCATTACATACCTATTTGAAGGTTTGTGTCGAATTTGAATCGGGTTTTTAGGGCGGTGCTAAAGTGATCTTAGAAGTAAACAGCGGCTTTGAGAATGATGATCGCATGCAATGATGACGAAAAAAATGACTAGGTATCCCCCCTTACCCCCGTCACTGTCCATTTCTTGTTTTTAAACAATGAAAGAAGTGCTACACCTGGTGGAGAGAGATTGTAAGACAGAAATAGTTGCTTTATGCTTGCTGTACGTTACGACATGACACGTCAAGATGTAACGGAGGGTCAGTTTATTCAACTTTTCTCCAATACTATAGAGCCATTACCATGTCGATCAACGTTTGAATAGAAACCTAGTTCACACCCCTGATTTTGAAGTCAACACAGTCAACACAGAAGTCAACACAGTCAACACAGCTTACAGTCCCATTAGTTTTCTTTGTAGCCTCGTTTGAATGTCGCGGTTACGCACATTTGTACGGAATGGGGTGAGTTTACTTTAGCTGGTTAACATTATAGGTTTGCAGAGTCACATCTAACAATACAAATCATTGTTTTCTAATCGATTTTTGGGTTCATAATTTCTGTAGTCTGTAAATACTTTTCATGCAGGCTTACGGTGTTATAGCGATTCACTTTTCCACACATCGAAAGTGTTAGTTTACTCCGTTGCTATGGTCACAGATGGCTGTCGTCTTCCGTGTGTGGTGGTTCTTATGCCACGTTCACGTACTACTTGGAACTAGGAAACTTGGAAATGTCTGACTTGCTAACTGGTTGTAGTTATATACGTGCTGTGTTCAACGAATCAGCAAGTCGGACATTTCAGAGTTTCCTAGTTATGACTAGGAAAGCAATTATGCAACGGGGCACTGTTAAAACAAACTGCAGAGAACACATGCAAAGTTACCCCCAGTTGAAACTTGCGTGAACAAAACATTTATAAAATCATAAAGACTAAAATGAAAGCCACAACAGACCGCGCTATACACAGACACACAGCAGCCATGACATGGAGCAGAGCTGATGGATGATGGATCCTAGTCCAGCCAACAGAAGGAAAAAAGGGAAGAAAAAAAGGAACATCTTTACATCTCAGTGGTGTGGTGGTGCAGAGGAGTCTACTCTGTCCGGGTGCGACTTCACCATTAATTTTCACTCAAACATTGTTTTAAGCTTTGTTTTACTATTGACAGTTATAGCTGATTTCGGGATTGTATGAGCATTCGCTCTCCTTAAAGTCCGACCTGTCCTAGAGTGGAAATTCTCGTTTAGGTTTCACCTCGAAGACTGATGCAGGCTGCTAACACAGATAGAACAATGAGCCAGATATTTCACTGGATGTATAAATGTGAAGCATCCGGTTTGCGTTTCCACTCACTACCAAATATGGTGATGAGAGGAAGCCCAGAAGCCGGCAGTGGGAGAAGATTGAGAGAGATGGATTTTGGCAGACATTGTGCTAATTTTCTCATCGATGAAACATTTGAACTCCATACAGTTTTCTGTTTCCAAAACTAGAATATGTAGCAAACAGAGTGAACAGTGTTTCGTAGACTTTACCCTTTACCAAAGTAAAAAAAAAAAAAGTTGTTTAGAAGGAGAGCATGGGCGAATGGAGTTATTGCACACACATACTTCAGAGTAGATGTTCTCTAACGGAAATATGCAAATAAATGCTAGAACACCGCCAATAGGATCTTGGCTTTGCCCTCCTCCTTGCGTGTTCTGCCCACTACAATACATTTGCTCCCATTGGAAACAACAGGCTCTGGTCTATCTTGGGTTAGTTATAAAAAATCTAATACATATTCAGAAATTGGGGGTGGAAACATTGTGGTCGTTTCCACATGTAGCAGAGAAATAACAAATAAGGCACTGACTGACAGCTTGTCATTGTAACTAGCTAGCATGCTACCCTTAGCTAGCTAATGAAAGTCATGTGAGCACCATTTCAATTAAGACAGGTGAAAATAATTATTTCAGAAAAACACTTCCAGCCTACCTACCTGTCAAGATAGGAGTCTCAGCTAAACGGTGCCAATACGAGCTGTTGACATTTGTCTGACTCTAGCTGTTTGACAATTCCAGTGAAACTGTCGGATTCCAGACATCATTTATATTTGGACATGCACACGTACATTTTCAGATAGCTATATTTTTTCTCTCTTAGCATTCCAGCAAGCTAGATATAAATGCATTAACTAAATGGCGGCTGCGAATCGGCCATAGAAATAGAAAGAATATAATCTCTGGCAATATGGATAGCATAACTATTGATGAATGGTTTTGACCACTAACGTTTTAGGCAAATTCGTTTTGCATGGCCCAGTGCCCCGGGTGGAGATTTATTTTTAGGATCAACGGAATTGAGCAGACCCTGCACACCCGGGGCACCGGGCCATGCAAAGCGAATTTGCCTAAAACATTAGTGGTCAAAACCATTCATCTTAGTGCGACTGGGGGAGCGGGGTTCTACAATGCAATCAAAACACGCAATTTCAATATTTATATATATTTTTAAACAGACTAGCTAAAAAATAAGTGAAATTTGACAGATTATCCAATGGATTATCTTTTTACTGCAGTGGGCTGACTCAGGGTCACACAGAGTGATTCTTGTAGTATTAAAAAAATCTACTTAGAAACAAAAGTATACACTGCACACACATGGTTATGGGCTTAAAAAACAAAGACACCCAGTACCATGTCAGATGTAGAGTTGAAATATATTCAATGTTGAGTTTGCATCCCAATATTACACTTTATATACATCACAGAAGACTGAAATACAGTGGTGGAAAAAGTACCCAATTGTCATACTTGAGTAAAAGTAAAGATATCTTAATGCAAAATGAAAAGTAAAACTGAACGTCAACCAGTAAAATCATACTTGAGTAAAAGTATTTGTT